>NC_056731.1:1142759253-1143059253 GCF_019279795.1 Protopterus annectens
AAAAAAGTGAGCATAAGCAGCACGTCTAGGCAAAGAGGCAACAATAAGGCACTTGACAAAGTAAAGTATGCTATCATCACATGATGGGAAAATCTGTTAAGTCCAGGTTTTATGTTTTCTGCCCTTTAATCTTATACAACACAACAGATGCCAGATTCTTATCCAAGCAGGTAACGCTTATTATTCTTGCATTTAGCAGATAAAATTCACAAACAACCAAAATTCCACACAGTGACTATAATAAATAAAGCACGACATTATATTCCAGCTCTGTGATCTTTTTTTCACTCCCTGACTACCAGTACTGCAATTGTTATAACCCATAGCAACAATGCTTGATAAAATAATACAGAATGCATTATCAATCTGGTTATTTTATTTTTTATTTTTATTGACACTTTATTGGTAGGGTTGTTCCTACTATCATAATGTACTCTTTTGGGGGGAGATCTGAGGTGGTACTCATACTCAATAGGGAAAATTTGTCCAGGGCAGTGGGGAGCTTCCCCTACTCTTCATTGTTGTGAGTGGGACCCATTTTGCAAGAGCACTTCCTGTTTCCATTGCATAATTGGCCCCGAGAAACAGGGAGGCTGATGAAGAGAGAAGGAGAGAGGAGTGGTGAGAGAAATGGAGGACAAAGCAAAATATCAAAACTGAAGAATGTGTGCAGGATTCTGAGGAGATGTTTCAAAAAAAATCTGTTTGATGGAGATGAGTCAGAAAATGATTGATTGTATAATTACAGCCCTTCATATGGTAGGGTTGCAGGATGATTTACTTAAAGAAATGGTGGCACAGAGTGAGACAGAAAATGAATGAGAGGTTTCCTGGGGGACATTACAGAGAAAATACAAAAGGAGGATACAGAGAGAATCCTGAAGACTAGTGGTAAGATGGAAAAGAAAACATATGCAGAGAAAGTAAAAGAAGGCAAAAGCAGAGTAGCAGAAAAGAAGGCAGAAGAACTATGTGGTAAGGATTCAAAGTAAAGAAGACAAATAAATGGACAGGTATGACATTTATGGATAGAGTGCATAAATGAAAATAACAGTAATGAAAAACAAAAAGAAAAGAAAAGAAAATGAACAAGAAGAAGAAATTTTAGAAGTAATAGAAATAGAAGAAAATTTAGATGAGAACAAATATTAAAGAAGACATAAATTGGGAGGTAGTCAAAGAAAAAAAACAATTCTGTAGCTGAAAGGGTAAAAGACAGAAAAAAAGAAAATTTAAAGGGATAAGTGCAGAAGAAAAAAAAAGAAAAAGAAATTAAATTGATGAAATAAAATATATATACAAATATATATGCAGCTAATGACTGGGGGTGGTATAATGGTTAAGGTGTTTGACTCACAGATATAAGGTACAGTGTTTTATTCTGGGAGGGAAATTGTCTTGGCTTAGAATGGTCTATTAAGAAAGCTAGCCTAGTAATTAACTATGAGCTTATGAAACCATGAATATAAGGAAAATGAAAATTTTAGAGTGCTTTCTATAAATGTAAATAGTATTAAAATAAAGTTATAAGAAAAGGGATTTTGGAGTGTTGTAATACATGTTATGTAGATGTAATTATGTTAGAAAGCCTACAATTTTAACAAATTAAAGATTGCAAACAGAGAAAATATGGGGAAGAAAGATAATCTGAGATTTGGGAAAGGAGAGATGTTCTGGAATAGCAGTATTCTGTAGAAATACAGTAAAAATATTAGATGAAACTTTAGCAACAATAGGAAGATTAAATATTATAGATTTAAAATGGAAAACAAGTATATATAATTACATTATATGCTTATACTAATTGCAAATAAAGGGAAATGAAATGATATTAAAAAATGTTAGCGGTCATAAGATGTGGTAAGTTAAAACTTTTGGAAGAAAAGTCATGGACTTACAAAGGGGTATGTATAGAACTGAGGATTTTCTGATTATTTTGGAGTATATGGCCAAAGATTAAGGAAGACAAGGAATATATAAAAAATAGGCAAATAAAAAGGATAAATAAGAATGTTATGAAGAAGGAAAGAGATTAGTAATACAATTATGGAAAGATCATATTACTATGAGAACATTTTATAAAAATTGTCTAAATGGTTGATGATATTTAAGGAAAAATATTAAAAAAATGTTTTTACAGTGACAGTATGGTGTGAGAAAAGTAGAGAAAGAAAAATATAAAATAACACATAACGATGCATTAAAAGATTTAGAACATAATGATAGAAAGTACTTTGACAAAGAAAAAGAATAATATGAAAGAAAGCAAGCAAAAATACAAGAATCATTAAATAAGCAAAGATATGATTTACAGGGAAAAGATAAGACATATCAAGTTACTTAAGCAGATCAGTAAATTAAGATGGTAGTGTAATGAGAGAAATGTGTAAAAGGAGAAATAAAAGAATTTAGGAAAAGATTATGAATAGTGTACTACAATATGTACAATAAATGTTTATAAAAAAAGAAGGTAGTGAAAAAACATGAAAAGTAAAAAGTTAACAGAAAAAAGAATAAAGAGTTGGAAAAGGAAATTTCTTTAAATGAGCTAGATAAAGTATTAGTACAAGTAAATATAGATTCAGCTGCAGGACTAGATGAAATAGAGTATGAAATCTATAAAAATGTAAGGGAATAAATGGTTAAATGAAGGTGTTAGGTATAAAGAATTATGTAGAAGAATACTTAAATTTATATAGAAGAAGGAAGATAGAAGACAATTAAAAAACTGGAGACTGATAGTATTGGATAATAATGATTATAAGATCTTTATGAAAATAATACAAAAGAGATTTGAAACTTAAATGTTAAATATTATGGAGAATAGTAAATATAGTATAAAGAGTAAGGGTTGCCAATGTTTAATGATAGTTAGAGAAATTTTACATGATGTTACAAATAGAAAAGAAGACGTGAAAATCATTATAAGAGACCTTAATAAGGCATGTGATACAAATGGACATGAAATCTTATGGGGAATAATGAAAGAATATAATATGAGTGAAAAAGTCAGGAAATTATGCATGTCAATGCGCAGCAATAATAAAGTAAGAATACTTGTAAATGGCTGATTGAGCCAAGAAGTGCATATGAAGAGTGGTATAAGACAGTGATGCCCAATGAGTTGTATACACTTTACATTCGTTATTGATTCATAGATTCATAGATTGTTAGTAGCCTAATGACCTGGAGAGGCCTTTCTAAGCCTAGCCAAGTTTTCCCAAAAGAATAATGATGTCCTGTTTCCAACTAGGACATTGAGAGCCAGGCATTTATAACCTACCTCTGACCACAGGACATGGGTCCCAGGCCTAGTGTAAATTATCGATTCTCCATCCACTGATCTAGGTTGCACTTAAACTGGGTAATATACAAACTCAGCTTTGCATGGATAGGAAGGTAATTCCATAGGAGGGGCAGTTTCTGGGACATGTATTTGCCTCAACAGCATGTTCCTTTTAAGTCACAGACAAAATTCAGGTCCCTAGACCTTGTATTTCTGGTAGTCTTTGACTTACAAATATGTAGGAGATTCATAAGTGTGGGGTTTGTGGGTGTCTTGTAAGCCAGGCATAGATCACCCCTCAGTAATTTACAGGAGACTGAGTAGAGGGAAATATCCTTAAGGTACTCTGCATATGGCAGGTTTGTTACTCCTTGTATTCTTTTTGTAAGGAAACTTTGAGATCACTCTAGTTGATGTATGTGCCTGCTCAGGTACATACCAAAGGAACCATTCTATTCTATGATTGGTCTGATAAGAGAAGAGTACATTGGGACAATGACCTCTTTGGACCTAGATGCCATACCCTTACTTATATGTTTTGCACCATAAAAGGAATTCCTCACCACTCTGGCCATGTGGTAGTCAAAGGTAAGGCTACTGTCTACATGCATACCCAGATCCCTGACCACTGAGTCAACTCTTAAGGGTGTATTATCAACATGGTAATTACCCAGGATGGTTGACTTCCAAAAGGGTACAATTATGCATTTCTTAACTTTGAGTTTAAGACCATGGCTTTGGCACCATTTGTTAGTCAAGAGATAGATTTTCTTGAAGAATGCTAGTATCTGCAGGGGAGTCAGTTATAACCCCCAGTTTGTAATCATCTGCAAACTTGGTCAGCCATAAATCTTCAGCATTTGCTTCCATTTCAGAGAAAGATATGCCAAAAAGGAGAGGGCCCAGTATGGAGCCCTGGGGTACTCTGCTAGTGGCTGGCCTTTTGGTGGAGGTGACCTCACCTAGTTTGACTTCCTGGGTCCTAACAATGAGACAGTTGGCTGCCCAGTGGGTGATAAAAGGGTTTATACTCAAATCAGTGAGCCTGTCTATAATGCCTGAGTGGGGTATTTTGTCAAAAACCTTGGCTAGGTCAAGGTAAGCTGTATGCACAGTATTACCTTTATCCAATGCTTTGGTGACCTTCTCAAAAAAGTCCACCAGATTTAATAGTCATGACCTTCCCTTAACAAAGTGAACTGTGATGAGTCCAGTGCTTGCATGTTACCTATGTCCTCATTTATCATGTCCTTTATGATCCTTTCCATAGCCTTACACATGAGGCTGATAAGACCTATTGGCCTGTAGTTACCCGGATTAGTGATTGGACCTTCTTTGTGCAGGGGAAATGACTATAGTCATCTTGCATTCCTTGAGTACAAAACCTTACTGAAGGCTCCAGCTGAAAATGATTGAAGTGGTCCAGAGAGATTATACTTCATGTTATTTATTAAACATCCCAGGATGTTATCGATGCCCGTTGATGCAGTGTGTTTTGGCCATAAAAAGTGCATTGATGATCTGTCCCTAGTAATTGTTGGGGAGATTGTGGTGTGTAGTATTTCCTTCAGATTACTGTGGAGGACTGGGTGGAGAAATTTGAGCTGAAGCTGTCAGCCAAAAGGTTGTTAATGGCCTCCTTTTTCAGTGTGAGTGATGCCATTTACAATAAATTATGCTCATTGTTGTGTATTTCTCCTGAGGTTTCTGAAATAGCTATAGAAAGCTTTGTGGTTGTCCTTTGCCTGAAAAGCTTTTTTTTCTTCAAATTTAGCCTTTGAAGTATTAATTAACCCTCTTAGCTGCCTGTTTAGATTGGTCAGGTGGCTTTTAGTATGTATGGCTTTGTTCCTTCTATGCTTGGCCAAGAATTTTTTTCTTTTGCTGTATAACTGATTGATATTGTGATTCCACCAGGGTGGCTTACCTTTTGAGTTTGTTTTATTTTTAATACGAGTGGGCACAGCTTGCTCTATACAGCTATCAATATGGCTGTACAGAGATTTTGTAAATAGCTTAGCATATGCTATGGTGTTTATTGGATTTTAGAGTGCTTGGAATTTAGCCAACCCTAAGTAGAGAAAGGTTAGCCTTGGAATAGTTCCTAAAGGTTTTTGGTTTTGCTGGATCCCCGGATATAATTTTTATTTCAAGTAATACTGCCTTATGGTCAGATCTGATGAGTGAAGACATTACATTGGGTGAGAGACACTGGCTCCCAATGTTTGCGAGTATGAATCTGATAGTATGTGAAATATATTACAAAATGAAGGGTATACAACACCTGAAGGGTTAGGAATTCCAATTCTGTTAACATATGCAGGTAACATTATAATAATTGCAAAAACAAAATGTGGATAAAAGAAGTAATAATTTACACAAATGAGTGTCTAGATGTGATAGGGATGGCTTTAAATAATGAGAAAAGTAAAGGTTTAAGTAAAGATGGGGGTATGTATTTTACAATGAATGAAATTTCTGTGTTAAGTATAAAATTTGGGAATAAAGATATAATTAGAATTCAAAAGTAAGAAACAACAGAAGAAAAAAAAAACAGACTTGTCTTTTCTGGAGAACATTTAATTTATCATTCAGAAAAAAATACTTATTTGATCAATTACATACTTATGGGAAAATAGCAAACTTAGCAAGTGCATTTTTCTTGCCAAAGTTATTTCAAAATGAATTATTGAAGATAATGTTTTCATTTATATGGGGTTCCAGATTAAACCCAGTAAATAGTGGAGTTTTTTATATAAATAAAGAAGAAAGAGGTTTATGGTTAATTAATCCAGTAGTATAGGCTGCTTCATTAAATTTGTACAGAATGTTAAAGTAGATAAATGAAAAAGATGACAGATTAGTAGTAAAACTGTAGAAATTTGGTAAATTTGGAAGTATGGTAAAACAGTTTATAAATGAAATAAAATGTTACCAAGAAAAAATATTTTTGTGGAAAATAAAAAATGATGATATAGAAAAGTATGGTATAAGAATGTAATTATAAAACATTACTATGTAGAACCATGGGAAAATATAACAAACTAAAAAAATAAAGCTGTAAAAATAAGAAGCAAATGGTGTAATCAGAAAGTAGAATATCAAGATTTTTTTGTAGAGACTGGGAATCGATAAATTGCCGGTAAAAGAAAATATGCCATAAAAAAGAAAAGTGGTAGAATATATTAACATTATCAATAAAAATAAACTACAGAACATGTTTTGAAATGTAAAAGAGTAAAAACGTTATGGGGAAAACTATGTAAATTCCAAAGATATAAAAGAAGTGGACGTGATTAAATAATGATATTATAAGAACAGAAGTAAAGAATATATTAAAAGAATATATGGAACAAAAGAATAAATGAAGTTATGTTTAGTGGTAAATGAATTTTAGCAACAATAATAAGTAAATTCAGATGTGGGTATGGAGAAAGTAGTGGGGGGGGTCCAATAAGGATAACATTTTAGTATGATTGTAAAGGAAATTATGAATATATGAAAACAGATCTCTATATCTATATATATATATATATATATATATATATATATATATATATATATATATATATATATATATATATATATATATTTGTACATTTGTGAATATGCAAATATTTTATAAATAAGAGTTATTTTGTATAAAAATAAAGGACCTCTACTTTTTTTCAAAAAGTACCATAGGATTTTTACATCCACGTGAGCAGCCACCAGTTCAGAGAAATTGGGACTTTGCTTAATGTATCATCCAAAGGATAGATAGCATTGTATATTTCAAATTTCATACAGTAGTGAATACAGAAAAGACTGACTACTGGTACTTCAGAAAAAAAAAAAACTTGTATTCTTACCAGGTAGCCCAGAACACAATGCAATACACTATAATTGCAATAGATAAAAGGTCAGAATCTGGACTTCCTGAACATTAGACTACATGGCAGTGCCTGAATAGCAGTATGCAGATAAATATAAGCAGTGTGTCAAAGAAAACAGAATGTGACCTGTCAGAAAGAAAATAACTATTATCAGTTTTGTTTTTCACTACTGTTCTTAAAATAATGACACAATATGTGCAATGGTAACTTAGAAAAGAACTAGACTTTTCTGAACACCAACCTTACTCTCAGTCTGTTACAACAATGCAGTACTCATGGAACAAGTTACTACATGGTAGAGCTTCATCCAGTATATTACAAATTTACAGTGGTTATGAAAAAATACAGTATTATTTATTTAGTTATTTCAGCTTGATGACTGGGGGGGGGTCCATTGGGCTCAGGAGCCCGTTTTCAGTAGAGGCCCAGGGAGAAAAGCTCCACATTACATAGTAAACATTACATTTTCAGATTAAAGTTACAATTCAAGATGCAGATACATTAAGATAAGCAAATTACAGTTAATATTCGGGATGCAGATACATTATAAAATCAGAGACATGAACTGGTACATTGGTTACTTCACATATGAGTCATTTGTTAAGATGAAAATTTCAATGGTTATATAGAAAATGTGTCTTGTTTGGGCAGTTATGGCAGAACAAGTACAAATGATAGGGAGAGGAGAAAAGGGAACGCAAACTATATGCAATATATATAAAATGTATTCGAGAAACACACCCTCCAACCAATGGTGCTTCCTAACATAATACACAGTGCCAGATTAAATACACAATGTAGTAAATATGGGTAAAATTAATCCCTCCAAAAAAGTTAGACCCACTGTGATATAGTCCCATCTCATTCCTGTTAGCTCCACCCATCAGTTACTCCATGCACTGAAGTTACCACTCAGCCCTGCCTCTTAGCATTTAAGCAGTTTTCTGCCTTCCAGTGTATTTTACCAATAATCCAGGGCTGAATGTGAGTAATGCTGAATTTACCCACAGCTAGCACGGTTGGTTGGGAAGAAACAAAGACAGCCATGGGTAAATTCAGCATTACCACACATAGGAGTGGATTATTGCTAATACACAATACCATTATTTAAAAATATATATCTCCTTTTAAATAATGTCATTGTATGAAGGGACTTAATGTTCTGCTCCTTCTTTTATGAGTTTTCATCTGATTAATGCACTGAGAGTGCATACAAGTCAACACTTGTATGCCACATTTTTGAAATACAGCTTTTATTTTTCTTTTTAATATTGTTTTGTGTGTGTGTTGCCTTTGGGTCCAAAAATGCATGCATTTCTATTCTTTCAAAGCTACAGGGAGCAAGAGAAGCAGCTTGGACAGTGGTAGCCACTCAGTGCATTTATGGTAGATAAACAGAAGCCTTCTGACGCATGCATGAAATAGAACTAAAATACATTGCACACACACAAAACTGTTGATCCCAATGTAAGCAGCTTACTCATTGGGTTGGCTGTTTTATGTTTAACTTTAAGAAAGCCTCTGCTTGTACAGAGCATTCTTCACATGTTTTTTTTAGGTGGTAGCCACAGTTGTACTTGTGAAAAATGCTGAGATCACTATTGACACATGCTACCTTCATCAGTTACACCTTCAATTGGTCTCCGCCTTGGTAACCTATGAGGGAAATCAGCTGGAATTTGTGACTCATGTCTCTGATCAGGGCATGATTACAATTCACTGACACTTATAGACCACACTTCAGCCATTGTCAAGACATTTTATTTTCATCTTAAGACTATATCTCAGATCTCAGATGAAACAAAAAATTAATTTGACAAAAATCAGACATATGAAGTGTACCCAGTCAGTAAAGTCTCAATAATTGAAGGGCATAGGTGTGTGTGTGTGCATGCATGCGTATGTGTGTGTGTGTGTGTGTGTGTGTGTGTGTGTGTGTGTGTGTGTGTGCGCGCGTGTGTGTGTGTGTACTCATATGTGTGACTTTCTCCATATTGGTCTTTGTGATGTGCTTTTGCATATATATATGTGTGTGTACAGGCATTTCTACATGCTTGCATAATTTATGTTTGGATGTAAAATACTTGATTCAAAAACAATTACATATCCTACCTCAAGTTTCATGCATGAGAAAGAGGAACAATATTAAAATGTGTGTGTGTGTGTGTGTGTGTGTGTGTGTGTGTGTGTGTGTGTGTGTGTGTGTGTGTGTGTGTATCATCTGATGAAATACTGAATTCTCAAAAAAGTAAATGAAAAAAGAGGGAGCATTTTAGAGTGAATCTAAAATGATCAAAAACTGCACAAACTAAAGCTAATGTTTTCGCAGGTGGGAAAGCTACCCTGCACCCTCATACCCCCTGCCAATTATATAAATCAACTACAAGAGCGCACCACAGTAGGGTAAAGGAAAATTCCCTTACCCTACTATAATGCAATCTCACAAAACAGCTGCCTTACAACTCCCCTGGATGGCCTGTTATTTCTCTGAATGATTGCCATGTTATGCATTACTACTTGTATAATGTTAACTGATATTGCATGATTAAACATGATTTTTCCAAAGATGCCATGCCAGGGTGTCAGCAATTTTGTTCCTAACAGTTGTGCCATAAAGGAAATACATGTGGAAAGTAAAGACTTTCCCTCATATCATGATGTGCTTTTGGTCAACAATGGAAGGAAAAAAAATATGACCTTGCAAAGCGTAAGTGCAACACAGTGTGGCTTTGTAACATGGTACACATCAGTGCTCATAAAAATCTGAGCAAGAAGATTGTCTCAGTGTCCCTCACACATGCTGAGGAATCTTTGTGACCTAACTGCTGATTTATTCTAGCCCTGTTACTTAAAATAAAAACAAGGACACATTTTATACCCACCTTTAAGAATACATTTCTGAGCCCTCTGTGTTTTCAGATTGTACATTTTTTTTTTTTGGATTTCAGGTTGACCTTCCTTTCAGTGTGCATTATTTAATATATGGAATTGTAAAGTTTTTATTCACTTACAAACCATTTATTGCACTCCTAGAACACTTGGCCCAACTTGATTTCAGCAATAACCTACACACTCATTTAACTCCTACACTTACATATTAATGTCAACAAAGGCATAGCTGACATACTGTGCCATACAGCCTATGCAAGTCTGTATTAAATAATATATACAAACTACCTAGTTTTCTTATCATCTCTTTGAGCTCCAGCTGTAAATTCAACTCAGTCTCAGTATTAGAAAGTGATAATGAAGTATTTTTAATTACACCAGAAAATCAAAAGGGGAAACATTTTAATGTACCATGTTATTAATAAACAATTAATTGATCGCCCAAGCACAGAACATAGTAAATGTACTTTCAGGAAAACTTCATAACAAGAAAAGAGACACATCAGAATGCTATAAAGACAGATAGAGACATCCCTTATTTAACTAAAGACATGAAAACCAAGGCCACAAATAAAATTAACAAAGTTTCATGGGATGAGACAGCATACCTGGCAGTTTCCATTTTAACCCCCTTTTAGTCAAGTTAAACAAAAGATTATCATATGGACACATCCCTCACCTGTGTTAACAGGCTACAGTGGTACCAATTAATAGGGGGTGCATATCAGATCCAAACAATTTTAAACCTATTAGAGTGACAAGTATGCTATACAAAATTGTAGAGAGAGTTATAATGTGATGTAGCCTAAAAGATTCAGGGAATCTGCTTCTGTTAGAAAGGGAACAATGTTGGCTTGCTAATAATGTCTTTAAATATTATCACATTCCTTGGAGAGGAAACAACACTACTTGATGAAATGTCTACAGTGCTCACTGCTTACCTTGTAAGGTATTCATTACAATTCTGTATGGGGGATAACTGATAATGTTACTCTGTATTTAATTTAGTAGGTAAAATACTGATTAACTCATTCACTCCAATGGAAGTCAGAAAGTTTGCACTGTGGGGGCGTGGCCAAGGATGAACACAGGATAGCAGCAGATTTCTTCAGCTCCACCAATTTCATTACATTGACAGGAATTAATTACTTAAAAAATTAATTCTTGAAGTAATTTTCTTTCTAAATATGTTTGTTTTATATAGTTCTTGAACTATATCTAAAAAAGAAAGGAAATCTTAATAATATTCCTGTCAGAAATTACTTTGGAAATTTTCCTGTCAGTTTATCAGTCTGAAATGAGTTCCAGTAAGACAAATTCTCAAGACTCCAGCATCAAGAAAGAACTTCAGTCTCTGATAATTATAGTCCAGCAACTTACTGCTAAGATGGATAAAATGGATACTAAAATAGACACTTTCATAGAAAAAACTACAAAACAAATAGACTTGTTACATATGGACCTGCAACAACAGAAGATCCAGATGACAGGCATAGAAGAAGCTGTGAATGACATGGAAAATAAAATACAAGAACAGGAAATCAACATTGAGTTTCTGCTGAAACAAAATACACATTTACAAACAAAGCTGGATGACCTGGAAAATAGATCTAGGCAATAACATTAGGATTTTTGGACTGCCAGAAAATATTGAAGGTAACAATATTACTTCTTTTTTAACAACATGGCTCCCTAAAACTTTAGATTTACCAGAAGCATTCTCTTTTGGTATCGAAAGAGCACATAGATCTATAGCTAATACTAACTCTAACAAAAACTATCCTAGATCAGTTATAGTTAGATTTCTATCATCTTTGATAAAGAGATGGTTCTTAAATCTGCTTGGGCTAAAGCTCCTGTTAAGTTTAATGAGACAACTGTGCGTTTTGACAATGACTATTCTTCCATGGTAATTGCTAAAAGAAAAGTTTTTCTGCCACTAATAAGGGAGCTTAAAAAAGCACAGTTTAAAACATACCTTCTGTTTCCTGCCAAGCTTAAAATCTTCCTTCCTGATGGTCCTAAGGTCTTTGATGATTTAGACTCTGCTTTACTGTTTGTCAAAGAAAAAAGGATTTTGGATAAAATAGAAGAAATGGAATGGGCTAGTTCTTCATTAAAGAGATTGGCAACTGAAGCTTCCTGGAAGACTTCAGAGAAGAAGAAGAGACTAAAAACAAATGATTTGTTATATGTTTTTTTTCTCTCATCATTTTAGTTCATTATTAATCTTTTGAATATAGTTCCTGCATTTCCAGAAAGCCACAAATATTTTGGAAAAGATTTAATCAAAGTTATTCTCTATGTGCAAAGAAATGTTTTGTTTCATAACCAGTCAAAATGCCTGAGGATTTAATGGCAGGCTGTGACTCGATTTGTTTTCTTTCTGAAAAAAGTAAGGTTAGTAATTTGATACATTTTTTATCTTTACCTTTTTTTTTCCTTCTTCTTTTATTATTTTCTTTGTTTAAACAATGACATTCTATTTAGATTATGTAGTGGGTAAAGGGTGGGGAGGGCAGGAGAGAACAGTAATGAAAATATCATTAATAGAATAATAACATATTTATTTCTTGTAAAAGTTTATAAGTTCTTCAAATGCTATTTCTAATTATACTTTCTTGATTATACTGCTTATGCTTGTTTGTAAATAATCTGTCATGCTTTAACTAATAATAATCAGAACTAAATAAGAGTAAATAATATGTTTTATTTTTAACTCTATTAATATAAACAGTAAGTAACATTCCATTGTATATACTTCTTACAGCTTTCTCTTACATTTTTTATTTCTGCCTCACTCCCTTTTATTTTCTACTCTCTTTTCTTTTCTTTATTAATATATAGAAATGCTTTAGACTGTGTGGGCACAGTGAATAATAGGATTTGTATGAAAATTGAGTTGGGAGAAGAATGCTGAGTTTTATTGCTTGTTGGTAATTTTCAGTTTAATTTCACTTGCATAGAGGCTGTGATGATCTGTGGAATACATTGTGGAGGTTCTGTCATGTTTAGATGCATTTACACTGCTAAATGAATGTTTGTCACTAGTTTTTAATAAGTTTCCGCCAAAATGTTAAGAGAGACAATCTGGGATGTGGGCTGTCTTATGCACAATGTCCTTGAGTTACCTCAGAATCTTCAAATCACAGAATTCTCACAGAGAAACTGAAAGCAGTTAGTATAAACATTGACAAGGTTATCACACTGACACACCACAGATTCAGGAAAAATACTCTGTTCATAAAATATGTCAGTTATAATGAGTTTAAATGATGTAGTTTCTTGTAGTAAGTAAATGTCTTATTTTAGAAGGCATAAAAATGAAACATTTATTTAAATGTTTTGAAAATCTACTTAACAGCAGCATAATAATCTGTGTTAAAAATTTGTGTTCCAAACATATACTTTACTATAACTCATTTAATTCATCTGATTGACAAACATAAATAATCTTATAACTCTATTCTGGAAGAAATGTCATGTGATATATTTTAAAGCAGTAGGTTAGCATGATTGTAAAATCTGGTTACCAATATGTGTTTGCTGTGCATTATTTTGTATAAAGCAGACAGATTTATTCTAGGGACAGCAAGTAGGATAGTGCTCTACTAACACACAACTCAGTGAGATCATATATATTTATATATATATGTGTGTGTGTGTGTGTGTGTGTGTGTGTGTGTGTGTGTGTGTGTGTGTGTGTGTGTGTGTGTGTGTGTGTGTGTGTGTGAGTGTGATGGCTTTTTTTTCTGAGAATCTGCATAACTATCCAATATGATTTATAATAATTTCTATGAATACAATATTTTACTCTATTGACAAAATGAATGTTTGCCACAAGTTTTAATAAGTTTCCTGCCAAAATGTTAAGGGAGACAATCTGGGATGTGGGCTGTCTCATGCATAGTGTCCATGAGTTTCCTCAGAAGCTTCACTCACAGAATTTTCACAGAGAAACTGAAAGCAGTTAGTATAAACATTGACAAGGTTATCACACTGACACACCACAGATTCAGGAAAAATACTCTATTCATAAAATATGTCAGTTATGATGAGTTTGGATGATGTAGTTTCTTGTAGCAAGTAAATATCTTATTTTAGAAGGCATAGAAAATGAAACATTTATTTAAATGTTTTGAAAATCTACTTAACAGTAGCATAATAATCTGTGTTAAAACTTGTGTCCCAAACATATACTTTACTATAACTCATTTAACTCATCTGATTGGCAAGCATAAATAATCTTATAACTCTATTCTGGAAGAAATGTCATGTGATATATTTTAAAGCAGTAGGTTAGCATGATTGTAAAATCTGGTTACTAATATGTGTTTGCTGTGCATTATTTTGTATAAAGCAGACAGATTTATTCTAGGGACAGCAAGTAGGATAGTGCTCTACTAACACACAACTCAGTGAGATCATATATATATATATATATATATATATATATATATATATATATATATGTGTGTGTGTGTGTGTGTGTGTGTGTGTGTGTGTGTGTGTGTGTGTGTATCTATGTATATATGTGTATGTGTATATGTATGTGTGTGTGTGTGTGTGTGTGTGTGTGTGTGTGTGTGTGTATATGTATGTGTGTGTGTCTGTGTTTATGTGTGTGATGGCTTTTTTTTTTTTTTTTTAGGTAATAACGCAGGTGTTTCTGAGAATCTGCATAGCTATGCAATATGATTTATAATAATTTTATGAATACAATATTTTACTCTATTGACAATAATGAGTTTAAGTAAATGCTCATATACAAACAATTCAAGAATTTTTGGAAGCTGTTGATAGAATTCACATGACAGAAAATAGATGCATCTTAATGCATGTAATGTCTGAATCATATTAGCCAAAGTTTTGATTTAAATGAATGTTAGAACATAATTTTCTCTCCTCTTGATTTCTAACATTAAGATTATTTGAATGCTATTAGAATTCAAGTGTTATATATTACATAGATCTATATAATAGTATGAACAGTTTTAAAAAAAAAAAAAAAAAACGTTTATTTTAGTTTATATGATGCTGTTTTACCAAATGTGTAGTTTTGTCTTGATAGATAATTGAATTGAAAACTGTTAACCTCAGTTAAATATAACTAGTATTAAATTGATAAGGTGGTAGCTGAGGTACTGCTGCTTAGGGTAGGGGTTAACTTGAGTAGTAAATACTGCTCTAAGTTGGAGTTTTCAACTCAGGCGGGATGCAAGGTTTAATCCTTACATTATTTTCACTTGTTCATTGTTATATGTATATAGTTTTGACATCCACAATATATTTTGTACACTCATTGTCACTACAAACAAAATTGAATCCTATACAAAATCCCATAAGAGATTTAATAAATACAGCTATATTTAAAGGTACACCTAAAAGAGGAGATGTAACATTATTTATCTTGTTATTTGTTATTTCGATCATAAGATTCTTGAGTTTTAAAAATGCCAAATGACATCTTTAAAAGGAATTTCTTTAAACATTAATGGATTGAATAATCCGTGTAAAAGGGCAAGCCTAATAAGATACATTAATCTACACAAGGCCAATCTAGTCTTCCTGCAAGAAACCCATCTCTTGAAAAAAGATATTGATAAACTAGCCACTAATAAGTATGCAGTATTGGTTAGTTCAGAGCACACTCAGAAAAAAAGAGGAGTGGCTATTTTATGGAATAAAAGTATGCCCATTCCTAAAACCATTAAGTCTTATCAGGATGACAAAGGAATGTTTTGTATGGTTACAATACAAATTAATGGGAAGACTTACACTTTAATTAATGTATACTGGATACCTGGAATTGGTATGAATACAGTGAAACATCATATTGATAAGATCATATCATTCTCTATAGGGGATATTATTTTAGCTGGTGATTTTAATTGTATACTACATGAAAGTGATACTACCACTATAAAGAAAAGAAGAATTACATCTAATGCAAAACATTTAAATGATTTTGCTAATTCTTATCATTTGAATGATATTAATAATCAGATAGAGTCAAAATCATTACCATACACCTTTTTTTCTAACAGATACAAAACTTATTCAAAAATAGATAGGGTCTTTATTTCTAACCAGATGGTAACAGATTTAATTAATTCCAAAATCATTTCATGTCCTATATCTGATCATAACTCAATTGTTTTTGAATTCATGATAAAAAATACCCATAATGTTCAGATCAAAAGGATACCAGCATACTTAACTCAGCTAAAAGACTATAAAGAATATATACTTTCAGAAGTACAACATTTTCTAGACATAAATAATACTCCTGAAGTCTCCATTGTCTATGTTTGGGATGCCTTAAAATCATATCTATATGGACAAAGTATCAGATGGTATAATAACAAAAGGAAATCTTGGGATAAGGAATTGTTAGATATTCAAAGTAAACTAGACTCTTATAAACATAATAATAAAGAAAATATTATGGACAAGAAAGTTATTGAAGAAATAAACAAACTAAATGAGAAATACAAAGAAATTTTAACTCATAAAGTTAAAATAACTTTAGAGAAATACAAGTTTTGTCTTATTCAATAAGCCCCAAATACTTACATAGACTTAAAAATAAAACAAAAGATTGAATAAACAAAACCATATCAAAGAAATCTTTTCTCTAAGGAAAAGAAGAATGTTTCTAGTATACCAGAAATACTGGATGAATTTAGAAATCACTTTCACAAGATTAACCATAACAACATTAACATGGAACCTAAAGATAAAATAAAGGAGTTTATAACCACAAACATGAATAAAAAGCTTAATAAACAACAGATTAAACTATTGGACAAGAGTATTTCATATACAGAAGTTATTACACAAATAAATAAGCTTAAATCAAACAAAGCACCGGGTAATGATGGTATTATACCAGAGATATATAAAATCCTTTCTAAAACTACATATTCATTAATACATAAGGTTTTTATTCTGGCCCAAACTGAGTTAATAACCCCCATCTTGGCAATATACATTTATTTCACCAATTTTAAAACCTAATAAAGATCCAACTAGATGTTCTTCATATCGACCCATCTCATTACTTAATGTTGATTATAAAATGTTTATGAGTATTTTTGCTGATAGATTGAAGACAATTATCCCGGCATTATAGACATAGATCAGACGGGCTTCATTGTAAATAGAAATACTTTTGATAATATAAGAAGAACTTTAACATTAATTGATTTTGCAAATAGGAAAAAGAAAGATTTAACACTTATTAGTCTTGATATAGGTTCAGCATTTGATTCAGTAAGTTGGGACTATCTGTTTACCTTACTGAAGTGCACAAATTTCTCTGATGCATTTGTAAATTTAATTGAGCATTTATACAAAGGAACGCTGGCTTATATTAAGGTAGGAACATATGTTTCACAAAAATACCCATTCTTAAAGGTACAAAGCAAGGATGTCCACTTTCTCCACTATTATTCACTTTAGTAATGGAGCCTTGGGCTAATTTGATTAGAAACAGTACTGACATAGAGGGTTTTGAAATAGAAGAAAATACAACATCAAAAATTCAACTTTTGCAGATGATGTTCTAATTACATCAGCAGGATCTAATTCTTCTATGCAGTCTTTATTTGATAAAATGATGAATTTTAAAAGTATTTCTGGTTTAATATTCAATGAAGAAAAACTAAAATACTACCTATATATACACAAAAAATACTCTCATTAGTGATTTTACTAAATATGTACCCAACTCAGGTCAGATAACTTATTTAGGTATAATACTATCTAAAGATATTAAATCTATTATATATAATAACTATAATACCTGTTTTCTTAATATACAAAATCTTTTAATACCTGGAATAATATGTTTTTTACTATGGAGGAGAGACTTACAATTATTAAAATGATAATATTCCCCAAGATTTTATACTTAATACAATCAATAATACTTTCACCTACAAAAATAACTATCAAGAAACTGAATACACTAATGTTAAATTTCTTATGGGCACCTAATAGACCTAGGATTGCATTAAAGAAACATACTAATAGCTGGTCTCAAGGGGTATTTCTTTTCCAGACTTTAATTTATATATTATCTCTTCTATTATAAAAGTTATTACTTTATTAATAGATCGGTCATATGTCGCAAAATGGAAAGATTATTGGGAGCTAATTAGTATGCACTTCATGAAAATCTCCTTAACACATAAAAATATGATTATAAATAACTCCATGTTGTGGTTGCTAAAGGAATTTTGTACTTCACCTATTACAACTAAACATATGGTCTGTTACCCATTAAATATTATTATTAGTTATCGTAACTTTATATTCATGCACCCTAAGTATAGGGAATGGAATTTTATTGTATTACCTATAATTTATACTCAGGGTATGCTTATGCCATCTACTTCTGAAGGAGCTCATTTAGCTATAGATAATAATCTAAAGTACTGGTATCAGCTGATATCTGATAATAAAGTTAAAAATCTAGATTTCTTAAAACAAGAATTTGATCTAAGAGAAACTTGCTGGTTAGAGGTTCAGATCTTTAGACAACATCTCATTGATAGAATAGATCTAATGTCTATAACAGTTAAAGAATCTATTCCAAAACTGATTGATTACTTGATAATAAATTTACAGCATAAAGTTTCTGATAAAGGTAAACTTTCATATATACATAAAATTATCAGACAAGAAACTTTTACAATGTAGATTCATACTGGAATTATTTCACCTCTATTAATGGGGACCCACCAACTCAACAAGATAAACAATATATATTGGAATCTGCTTATAGAACTACATCTTCCATTGTCTGGAGACTTTATACATGGAAATTTTTACATAGATCTTTTATACACCTTTGATGATGAATAAAATTAATAATAAAGATAATCTATGTAAGAGATGTAATGTAGAAATTAATGCTGACTGGGCTCATATGTTTTATGACTGTATGAAGTTGAAAGAATACTGGAAGTCAATTAATGAATTTTTGCAGGCTCTTTTACAGATAATTTCATTATTTCTAAGTCTCTTATATTATTCAACACACCTGTACCTCAATGTGTTAAAAGATTAAGCTTCCCTTGTTATGGTCTATCCTAGCAGTGGCTAGGAAAATAATAACTAGAAATTGGATTTCAGATACACCTCCTTCGTTCAATGAATTTAAAAATGTTATGAATATAATGTGTCATATGGAAATAAGCACAATTAGAATGAGAACAACTAGAAAAACATCACATTTTATTGTATGGGATAATTTACAAAATTTGTTAAAAAAATTCTAATTTCAATAGCACAGTATTTTAGTTTAATTAATTGATCTGATTGTAGTGGATGTCTTTGTAAATACTTTAGTTGTTTTGTTGAATATTATAATAATACCTATTTTTAATTATTTGTATAAAATTGTTATGATATTTCTCTTATATGTTAAAACAATAAACTTGTTTTAAAAAAAAAGAAAGTTTGCACTGTAACTTCCAGTGGGCGGTGCTTAAGCCTTTTGACAGAATCAAATTATATCCTCACATTTCAAACAAATGTTCATATATCTGGAACCATAGGGGTTATGAAAGAAGTATAAATGGCAAACTCTTCAGCATAAACTATGTTATAGTGGTAGTATTCTTTAGGTTCTAGGTCTTAAACCGAATTGTACAAGTCACATTAAACACAGTAACTATTACATTTTTAATATTTTGCAAACATCTTGCAATGTCTCAGCAATCACTCAAGTTTTTATTTATTTTTTTATTTATTTAAAATTTGTTAATTGGGAAAATCTGACTTGGAACAAAGCCAATTTTCAGCGGAGGCCCGGGGTGAAATGCTCTAAACACGTCTTTGTAACGTGGGAGGAAACCGGAGCACCCAGAGGAAACCCACACAAATGCAGGGAGGACATGCAGCCTTACACACATACTTTCAGCAGCATTTTATTCATCTAGCTGAGAGCTTTCATATCAGACTAAGGAGTTCTGTCTGTGTTACTTGGTTGTGGAGATATTTAGAAAAATGTGCAAATTATAGCTATATAAATGAATGTCATACAAACAACAGTTAATATCCATTTGCCTGCACTAGACAGAGGTTAATTATTAATGCAGTTGAGTTTGCCATTGTATAAGCTTTAAGATTAAATTTTTTAAACCTTGTACATAGCATGGTTTTGGAATTATTGATGCAAATACGAACAAGCAATATTTGATGCCTACAGGTGTTAGTAGGAGTTAACTGCAGATGCACCTGGAAGCATTCCTCGGATGTAATGGAACAGAGCATAACAAATCAAGGTGATAACTCACCTATCTATACTGGCTAGGGATACAAGTGTTATCCCACAGGATTGCGTAGTTGGGGTACTTGCTTTTGGACTATTTGTCTGAGATATAAAAGTGGGAGATAAAGTATGGATGACCTAGTGTGTTGATAACTGCAAATCGGGTAATACAATTATTTCAATGCAAGATACTGAAATTCTCCAAGATGGTCTGCAAAACAGCACACACACGCGTGCACGTGTGCACACACACACACACACACACACACACACACACACACACACACACACACACAGTGTTGTAGTAATGACATCATGTTTAATGTCAGTAGATACCGCAGCATGAAACTTAGCAAAAAGGACATGAATTATAATTATAAAAAAATGGTCAAATCATAAAAGAACAGGTAGGGACAACGGCACTCAACAATTTAAATTCTGACCAGTGTATACCTACCAAAGTCAGGATTGCACATCCTCTAGTTCATTTAATCATAACAGGCAAGCTTGGTCACTCCATGGAGATTAGCATAGTACATTATGCTTCAGTTGTCTGCCCTATTATTGTGCTCAATGCAACATTTTGTAGCCTTCATGTAAATTAACAAACAGAACCTGAAAATGTACAAAAATTCATTACCAGAAAATCACAGACTGGAAAACATGAACTACTCAGAAAGATTTCAGGATTGCCACTGTATTCTACCTAAGAGGTGACCTCTGCCTAGTCTATAAGGAGAAGTGTGATCTGGTCTTATATCATAGGATCACAGGAGGTTATTAAGCTATCGACCCGGAGGTCATTTTAAGCCTAGCCATTTCATCCCAATGTAATGCCATATATACTCGAGTCAATACCCAGAACTGTATTTAGTAATGACTGCCCATGTCCAGGAGGGTTGTGGGTGCTATCCCTGATAAGAATTTACAGTGCCCCATCCACTCATCCAGGTTCCTTTTGAATAGTGTCATAGAGATACTCTTCTTCACATGAATTGGAAGCCTATTCCAAAGACACAGCAGTCACTGGGAGACAAATCTGTCTCTACAGCATGCCCTATTCAAGTCTCAGGCCATAATTAGGACCCTGGAATGGGTATCTCTACTCCTGTTTGATTTATGGATGTGCAGCAAATTCATTAGGTTTGGGTCGGAGATTGTTCTGTAAGCCAGACATGCGTCTCCCCTAAGAAGTCTGTATAGTGACAGGAACTTTAGTCAGTCTTTGTAAGGCATATGCTGGAGTCTCTTGATCTTCTTTGTTAGAAACCTCTGAGGTCTCTCCAATTGCTGCAGGTGCTTTATATGGTACATGCCGAAAGGGACATTAAACACTATGGGCCTGATTAGTGATGAGTATAGAGGGGTCATAACCTCCTTTGCTCTAGAGGTGATGTCTTTGCTAATCAAGTGTGCTACGTAGAAAGCCTTCCTTAATACAGTAGACACATGGTGGTCAAAGTAAAGGTCGCAGTCTACTTGTGATCTTAGATCTCTTAGCGCTTCATAGGTACATGGAGTATTGTTGTTAATTTGATAGTGTGAAGGGACATTGTTTTTACCAAATGGAATGATGATGTAGTTCTTTGCATTCAGTTTGAGACCATGACTAAGACACCAGTCCTTTGATTTGCGTAAGACCCTCCTGAAGTATACATCATAATTTGGGTTTAAATAATTGCACCCAGTTTGCAGTTGTCTACAGCCTCTTAGTTTTCGACTGAAATTCTGAGAATTATATACCAAACAGTATGGGGCTCAGCACTGACCCTTTTGGCACCTCACTGGTGACAGGTCTGCTGGTTGATGTGGAGTCACCCACTTTGATAGTGTGTGACCAATTTGTGAGCTAGCTGGCAACCCATCTTACAACAAAGGGGTTTACATTCAGTTTTCTAAGTAATGCCTGAGTGTAGGAGTGTATCAAAGGCCTTTGCCAAGTTGAGGTATGCTGTGTGCACAGATTCGCCTTTGTCAATGGTCCTGGTCACATTTTGGAAGAAATCTACCAGGTTTAACAGGTGGGATCTTCCCTTGATGAAGCCGAATTGGTTGGATCCAGGGTTTCAAGGCTGGTCAGACTTATGGGTCTATAATTCCCTGGGTCTGTTGCTAAGCCACCTTTGTGAAGGGAATAACTGTTGCTGTTCTTCATTCCACAGAAACAAAGCCTGTGCTTAGGTTGTGATTGAATAGGGTACTTAATGGTGATGCTAGTTCATGTTTTAGATTGTTTATAAGACAGCCTGGGATGCAGTATGGTTCCATCGAGACTGTGTTGTTTGCCTTAGACAAGGTTTTAATGACCTGCAGATATGTAGGGTGGGGAGAGAGTTGGAGGCAAGGTTTGTGATAAGTTTGGAGGGGATAAGGGAGGGAAAATTTTGCCAAATCTGTCCAGTAGCAGGTTTGCTGTCAGTGCAGGATCAGTGTCTGTCATACAGTTAGTCACTAGTTCGGCACATGCTTGGGTCCTATCTTTCAGGCTACTTACATAACTGTAAAAGGCTTTGTGGTTATCCTTGGCTGTGATTGCTAAATTTTTCTCAAAGTTACCTTTAGAGGATTTGACATGTTGTCTTATTTGCCTGTTGAGGCTGAGGAGGATGCTTTTCCATTGTTGAGGCCTTGCCTTAGTTTTCTTAGACAGCAACTTTTTGCATTTGTTGTAAAGTTTGTTGATGCTGGATGTCTACCAGGGCAGCTTTTTTTTACATGGGCATTGTAGCCTTGCATGGCTCTGAGGCCTTGAACCAGATTTCTGAGACTGCACAGACATCTACATCCTCCAGTGACAGAAGTGCTTCCACTGTGTGTAGTTTTTGGTCTAAGGTTCTAGCATTTAGCAGCATAACCCTTATTTTGTTATGGTTGGTAATCTTCACATCGGCAATTTTGTTTTTGAGACCTTACCTAAAAAAGGCACTATCGGGGTGGCAACAGCCTTTGCCAGCAGCCGAAAGCTGAGTGGTGCCAAGTGCAAACTGTCTCTGGCACACAGCGAGGTTTGTCGACCAAACTGACAGAAACTGGATCTCCTTTGAATGATATCAAAAGCTAAGCCAATTATTGAAATCATTCATTTTCTGTTTATACTGTGGCATGTCTGGAATGCACTTCTGGAACAGCTAACCTTGTTATGGGGAATCTACACTAAAAATTTTAAATAACAAGGGCATGTGACAGATATGCTTTTCTTTATAATCAGTAGAAGACAGTCATTAACTTCTTTCAAAAATAAATATCAATAATAAAAAAGTTATAGATATTATAAAATAATTAAAAAATAATAAAATAATATATAATAATACTATAATAATAATAATGATAAATGTATTATAATAATTATAAAATAAAAAAATGATAGATAACATTATAATTTACCTTACAATACTATGGAATAAACAAGCCCAGCACTGTGGAACAATTGTGTAAAGCCCAGACTATGACCCAGGCAATTGGCATTCAAACAGTGGCTCAGGCACTAGAGAGGTCAGGCAGAGGAGGGTGTCAGTGACTGGCTTTTGCTGGCTTGCTGATCTTGTAGAGAGAGAGTGTGTTGGTTTTGGACAACCAACTGCCAGTGGGCAAGTAGAGGCTTGTGCTGCAACTGAAAAGGCCAGGACTGTGGACAAAGCTTTGGTGACCCCATACTGGTAACAGTAGTCATCTTTAGTGTGCAAGTAGAAACACACACATATACAGGGTCACCATAGTCAGGCATACCTCTCAACTGTCCAGATTTTGCAAAATGTCCATATTTCTACCTCATATTTTTCATCTGTTCCTCATACAATTTGTGTTTTATGGATAAATAATTGGGGATTGAAGCCACTAAATAATGACTTCATATCCTTCAGAAAAATACGTGTTAACACAAAACCTGTTATTCTAGCAACTTTCTAAGTCTATAAGAGCAATATTTAAAATTTGTCCATGATTTTGGGCCTTTGACCCCCATTACTTTTAGCTTTGTCTAGATTTTTTGGTCATAGAGGTTGAGAGATATGGAACCAGGGTTAGTTCTTTAATAGAAATACTCTCATTGCTAGGATGCTGGTGAGGATACAAACCACCTCCATTCCTGCCCAGTTGATGGTCCTTCTGGTTGTCTCTCAACTCTGTGCTGTGGATACCAATTATGAAGAAACAAAAGGGCTTAAGAACAAAAGGCAGAGTCTAATAGTAAGCAGGCAGGGAGGTAAAAAGCACATAAAAAAATAAAAGGAATAAGCTTCCCCATAACATCAAACTAAGCCAGACAGTCATTAACTGCTTTCTTCCCTTCAAAAATAATTGTGTTTTCTCTCTCTCTCTGTCTAGTTTTATATATATATATATATATATATATATATATATATATATATATATATATATATGTGTGTGTGTGTGTGTGTGTGTGTGTGTGTGTGTGTGTGTGTGTGTGTGTGTGTGTGTGTGCGTGTGTGTGTGTGTGTGTGTGTGTGTGTGTGTGTGTGTGTGTGTGTGTGTGTGTGTGTGTGTGTGTGTGTGTGTGTGTGTGTGTGTGTGTGTGTGCATGCATGTGTCTACATGGATTTACTGAAAATTATCAACACTTACTTTATTGAATCCCATTTCTTTGAACCTCAGTTCATCGACTCTCATTATATCGAACTCCCAGAACTATGAAAAGGAAACCCCGGGAAAGGAACCACTCAGCCACCAGGAGAAAACAACAAACAGAAAAAAAAAACTCCAAGTGGGGGGGCTTCGCCCCTACACACACCCATGTAGGGGGCTCTGCACCCCACACACCCCCTAACTAAATATACCAACTCTGAGATCACACTACAGTGGAGTAAGAGCAAAGTTCACCATGGTGGTTAAGTGTTTCCTTTCCCGGGGTTTCCTTTTTGTAGCTCTGGGACTTCAATGTAATGAGAATCGATGAACTGAGGTTCAAAGAAATGGGATCTGATAAAGTAAGGATTCAATAAAGCCGCGGTGGTGCAGCGGTAGCGTTGTTGCCTCACAGCAAGAGGTTCCTTTGTTCGATTCTCAGCTGGAGTGCCTTTTGTGTGGAGTCTGAATGTCCTCCCTGCGGTCGAGTAGCATTCAAAAGACATGCCTGAATGGGCATGCCTTCGCTGAAGGTTGGGCATCGGGCTGGCAACTCGGCACCATAAAAATCTACTGCCAATCATTAGTGAACTGGAGTTCCGCTGTGGTGATCCATAACTGGGAAAAGCCAAAAAGACAAACAAAAAAGTAGACCTGTTTACATACATAAATTAAATATATACATATGGGTCCCTATGAGTTGATCGAGTTTTCAGAAACTCAAAACTCATATGGTCAAGACCATATGATCGAGTTTTTGAAACCCAAAGTTTTTGAATGGCGATCGCATTATTAGTGTGATCTCAGTGTTGGTATATATCATTTGCAGGGGGTGTGGGGGACACACCAAAAACATAAAAAAAAAGGTAGATTCTTGTGGGGTTTTTTTGTGTTTTTTTTTTTTTGATGTTTGAGTTTTCAGAAACTCAGTTATATGGTCTCAACCATATGAACTTCGAGTTTCTGAAAACTCAATCATCTGACATAGACATATAAATATATATATATATATATATATATATATATATATATATATATATATATATATATATAAAATACAGGAACCTAATGCTGTTTGCCTTTGGAGACATGAGTTACCTGAAAGAATCACCTTAAATTTTTGGGTCGTCCCACTAGGGACGATATTTTCTTGGTAATAATAATAGACTTCATGGGTCGACTTTGTTTACACGCACCACTGGTGTCATGTTAGGTATCACAAAGCATACATGGTACACACAGTTGCCCGGTATGCACACAACACCTAATATGAGTGCTCTGTTTCAGGCATACAGAAACACACAACCCTTGTATACACACGGCACTACAGGTTCCCCTCTGGATAACTATTTTATATTGAAGATGCACACAGCACCTTACAGGACTACTGGTAACTGAATCACCTCTTTATTATAATGATAATGAAGATGCACACAGCACCTTGCACGACCACTGGTCTCACAGTATTATTGGTTAAGAAATGTGTTAGTAATTTAAATAAACAGCTCAAAATATTGTATTTAAACAATGCTAAAATGGTTGCTTTAAATAATGAAACATGCCTTTCTGAAGAAGTCTTGATAATAAAGAAGTCGAAAGCACTAAATAATACAAGAGTTTCCTGTGTTTTCTCTTCAATTCATTTTGAATGCTTTTTTGTCATGAAGTTTGTTCATATATATAAAATATAGCTACCTGAAGGCTAGCATGTCATAGGCATTATAATCACACCACTGAGAATCTATGACATTTAATTAACGGAGGAAAAGCAATCCTCAAAGAAAGCGAATGGAGGATATACCCTAACTTGATTCTCAATATGACGTTAGTCTGTCCATTAGTCATTCAATCAAATGGTGTCAAATACACATAACCAACCAAATATGGGTGGTATACAGTGGAATTACAAAAAAAAAAAAAAACATGCCTTTTGAAGATGTAAGGAACTCAAACCTAATGCACTTTGAGAGAAAAACATACATACATGAGGGCAGTATATAAACTCCAATCAGGAAGCTATCAGATGAAGGATCAAAGCCTAATGGTAAGATGTAGCAGAATCAGTATAACTACTGTACCACCTTGTAATCATGTTTCCTTTAATTAAATTATTAATTTACACACACACACACACACACACACACACACACACACACACACACACACACACATAGTTACAATTAGGAAGAGCGAATGCTTTTTTGTGCTATTAATAAAAAATGAACTCTCATTAAAATGAACATTCTTTCTAATGGAGTTTCTGCTGGCAAAATGGGATGACGGTACAGCAGGGTAAGGAAATTTGCCTTTACCCCACTGTTGTGCAATCTCAGAGTTAGTATATATATATATATATATATATATATATATATATATATATATATATAAAAGATTAGTGGGGGGTGAGGAGGTGTAGCAGAAAGTAATAATTGTTCATTTTTCTGAGTGTTCACTCTAAACTGATTGCTGTTTAAAGGTTCACTCAAATTAGTGTTTGCTGTTTCATGAGACACTTGTATATCTATATTTATAGATAGTAACACAGAGTGGTGGCACTAAACAGAATGGTAGATAAAAATAATGTAAATAGTAAATAATTATAAATAGAATGACTGCTTAATAATGTCGGGTACCTATTTGTATGAGGCAGAGAGGATTCCAGTGGGGTTCAGTTAATACAACCCATTATGTAAATAAACAGTGTTTAAAACAGAGGGTTGTATCCCTACCAATGTAAAGTCAAATTCAGTGCAGTGAAGAAGGCTATTACTAAGCCAAAACCGGTTTGCTGCTTATGGATTTTTGGGTTTGCCACAATAAAAATATTTAAACATTTATTTTTAAACTTCTCCTGGTGCTGGATTTCTTTCTTTTGGACTTTACACTTATAGTTTAATCTGTGCACCTTGCCTCCCTATTTGGTTGGGTCTATTGTATCCCTACCAAACCAGAGAAGTTGGCCTTTTACAGAGGGAAAATGGGTGGCTGGAGCACTGATTCTTAGCGTTACACTGCAGTATGGAAGAATCACCGTAGATTGTTTTGAAAAGAGCTGCAAACATTTCAGGAAGGAATCCAGAAAGGAGAAACCTGAGATAATCTGTATGGTATGGGCTTTGATTCTTGCATTTTACTAGACAGAAAGGAATTAGTGAAGACTTTTGGAAGTAATTGCTGTTTGTGGGTCTCTGAGACTTCTGAGTAAAAGGGATTCTGTATGCTCTCCCTTTTCTTCAGAAGGTTATTTTGGTGCACTTAAGCCTAGATAATTGGATGGGCAGCCTCAAATTCTCCCCCAATTCTATCTTGGATGTGTTACAAGAGTCTATGCCATACCTCTTGGAGGTGAAGATGTTTGCAGAATATCCCTGATTTTGCCTCATATTTTTCCCTGTCTTTCGTATTTTTTTTACAGTAAATCACTGAATATTACAGTAAGTCAAACATTAGAAATTCATACTTCTAATTTTTCAAAAAATGCATGTTGATGTACAACATTTTAAGTAAATAAAAGTAATATTTAAAAACTGTTGGTCTGAACCACTGTCTTGTTTTATCATGAAATACAAATTACACAATTTTGAAAATACTTTAATTTTGGTGCTTTGATATACTCATACATCTAAACATCCATATTTTTTAAAGAATGCTCAGATTTTTACCTTATTTTTTGGTCTGACCTTCATAAAATTTGTGGTTTTCTGGCAAATCACTGATGATTGATGTCACTATATAATAGCATATGTTTGAGTTTCAGACTTAATTTAATTCAGAAAATGCATGCTAACACAAATCCTGTTATTCTAGCAACTTTCTAATTTGGTAAGAGTAATATTTAAAATCTGACCCAATTTTTGAGCCTTTGTTCCCCCATTATTTTAGGTTTTATCCAAATTCCTTGAGATAACAGGTTGAGAGGTATGAATTTACCTCACTGTGTATGCATGAATACATAGTTTCATATGTTCATAGGTATATACTAGGCTAACAACCACCAGCCTAGCCATAGTACCCAACCCAATGATGTCCCCTTATAACATGTATATCTAAATTGGATAGGTATGTTAGTTAGGGAAATGTTTACCATCACCCTCTGTCTATATGAGATATGGAGACCAGCATGGAGATGAATTTATGATTTCCCCTCTAATAGTAAAGGTTACATTTGAGTAGGGTTAAGGATGGACTCTGCTTCACATGAATGAGGAAGCCTAGTCCAGAGCATGGGGATCCTTCGAGACACATATCTGTCTCAGTCAGCATGTTCTATTTATGTCAAAAGCAAAGTTTAAATCTCTGTCTGTTTTGAAGCTATAGCTGATAAGTGATTCAAGTGGTCCTGATAGGTCATGTTTCAGGCTGTTTACGAACCAGCCTGAGGTACTGTCAGGCCCCATTGAGACTGCGTCTTTGGCCTTAGTAAGTGCCGCTATGACCTGCTACCTGATGATAGTTGGAGAGGTTATGCTGGTAGGATTTCCAGAGGAGTGGGGGCTGAAGTTTGAGCTGAATTTGTCAGTCGTCAGATTCACTATATTATGCTGCTCAGTGAAGTTGGTACCATTTACTACTAGTTATGCACACTTCTCTGTGTTACCTTAGAGGGTTTGGGCATAGATGTAGAAGGCTTTGTGGTTGTCTTTAGCCTCAGAGGCCATCTTGATCAAAGAATTGGACTTGTTGATTTACTTAGTCCTCTTAATTTCCTATTTAGTTTAATTAGTGAGCTCTTATCATTATGAGAGTTTCTCTTTCTGATTTTGGTCATGACTTTTTTTTTGTTATATACTGCTAAGATTAGGGGTCCACCAGTGTGGTTTGTTTTTGGGGTTTGTATTTGGATTACTTCTGGTAGGTACAGCAGTCTCTACACAGCCATTTACATGTTTGTACAGTGGAACAATTCTGCACAGGTTGTTATGGGTTAAGTGAGGCATTGAATTTTGACAAACTATCTTAATAGCAGGGCTTTCCCATATTGGTAAGAACTAGGTCCAACTTGTTTAAACCTCTGGTTGGAGTACACAATAAGTAATCAAGGACATTTGTGTTAATAAAGTCCAAGAAATATTGTGCATGCAAGTTGTAGGCAGTGTATGTTTCCCTAATCTACAGAAGGGTAATTGAAGTTTCCCAAATAAAGAGTGCTTGGTTGGATGAAGAGTGCCTCCAATAGATCTAGATAACAGTTTTGGGATTCTTGTGACATAGATGGTGATCTATAACTTGCTATAATATGGTAAAACACACAGAGACACAGACACCCACAGTTACTTATAAATAACTGAAAATTCAAGTTGTTGAAAAGAAAAAAAAGGACAGCTACTTGAAAATCATCTTATTGAAAGTAATGGTTGCTTTTCATGATAGGATTGTGCTACAGTGGGGGTAGGGGAATTTTCCCTTTCTCCATGACAGTCTGATCTCAGAAGTGGTATACATAATTAGTAGGGGGTATGAGGGTGCAGGGGAGATTAACAGCTAATGTTTTTCTTTACTTTTTTTAGTAGGTAGCTGATCGACCAGTTGTGTTCGATCAGTTACCATTCAACATTTTACTTTTTTGGTATATGTATATATATCCGTGTGTGTGTGTGTGTGTGTGTGTGTGTGTGTGTGTGTGTGTGTGTGTGTGTGTGTGTGTGTGTGTGTGTGTGTGTGTGTGTGTGTGTGTGTGTGTGTGTGTGTGTGTGTGTGTGTGTGTGTGTGCATGTGCGTATGTGTGTATATATAGATATACACACACACACGCACACACACATAAATATATATATATATATATATATATATATATATATATATATATATATATATATATACATACACACATGGGTATATATTGCTTTATCAAAATGGCACCATATCGAGGACGACTGCTCAAAATACACCTTATCAAAAACAACAAAAAAGCAACACTAACTCATTTTTTGTTGGGGAGGTTGCCATCCCCACACCCCCTACTAATTAGATATATAGACCTCAATTCCAGTTTCAGTTCTCACAACACAAATTCCCTTATCCCCACTGTACTGTGATCTCGCAAAAGGGCAAAGCTGGCACATTAATGAAGCCAGTTTTCAATCAACTCTGATGGCTTCTTTTTGTGTTCAGCAACTTGTCTGCCAATGTGTGTGTGTGTGTGTGTGTGTGTGTGTGTGTGTGTGTGTGTGTGTGTGTGTGTGTGTGTGTGTGTGTGTGTATATGCTACATCTATATCTTAATACTTCTTTTACCTTCTCCACAGACCACATTTGGAAATATGATTTGAATTTATGTACTTTTCTTAGTCCCCAGATCTTCACAAACAAAAGTCACAAAGTGTACTACTTAGCAGTGAATGATTACTGATCAATATAGGGTAAAGCAGGCTGTTTCTAAGTACTGCCTTCAGATATAGTCATTTAATAGTAACATATTGGCCAGCATATCACAAATTAATTACAGCTGACAAAAAGATATTGTATATAGCACCGTAAATTACATTTTCCTCAGCGGGTCAACATGCATTATATAACTCAATAATATAGTACAATAATAAAAAATGACCTCATGTAGAATAAATGGGAAAAAGGGGGCTAATGATGATGAATAAAGTGCAGCTGAAAAAGTAGCATCTGAACAGACTGTGCTCACTTTACGCCAGCAGAGAAATACTACAGTGTCAATTAAGTGGTTTAGTTTTATGCCCAAGATGTCCACTGTATGTCATAAAGGAACATTATTTATCACAGTCTCTGATATCCTTTGTATCTCGCTCAATAAATATGAAGTACTTCTAAAGTGAGCAATACATGGAGAAAGAATATGTAATAGCAGGTCCTATTTCTATCACAGGCAAAGTTTAAGTCTTTAGGAAAGGTAATTCTGGTGCTGCTTGTTTTGAAGATATGTGAGAGGTCCATCAGAGAGGGCCTGACAATGCCTTGTATGCCAGGCATAGATCTCCCCTCAACAGCCTGTAGGAGACAGAATACAGGGATAGGGCCTTGAAGCTGTCTACATAGATCATGTAACATACACCCTGTTTTCTTTTAGTGAGGAACCTTTGTGGACGTTCCAATTGTTGGATGTGATGTGCCTGATTAGGTATGTTCCATAGTGGGCATTGTACTTAATGAAAGGTCTGATGAATGCAGGATACTTTGGAATAATTACCTTCTTGGACCTAGATGCGCTACCTTTGTTTATAAGTTGCCCAACATAGAATGATTTCCTCACTACTGTAGACATGTGAGGTCAAAGGCTAGATTACTGTCTATGTGTGTCCCCAAGTCCTTGACTACTGGGTCAACTCTTGGGGGTGTGTTGTCAATATGATAGTTACCTGGGATTGATGACTTTCTGAAGGATACTAGTATGCATTTCTTGGGATTTAGTTTTAGTCCTTGGCTCTGACACCAGTTATTTGTCTATATCAACCATTCCTGGAGAACATTTGTGTTGGTGGGGGATTGTATGACTGCTCTTAATTTGCAATCATCTCCAAATTTAGTCAGCCAGAGGCTCTTGACATTGGCCTTGACTTTACAGAAGTAAATTCCAAAAAAGGAGCGGTCCCAGGACAGATCCCTGAGAGACTCCCCTTATGATTGACCTCTTTGTAGAGGTGGACTCCCCATTTTTAACTTCCTGGGTCCTGCCTGTGAGTCAACTGACTATACAACAGGTGACATAAGGTTTTATACCTAATCTCTTGAGTTTGTCAACAATACCCAATTGGGGTAGTCTATCAAATGCCTTGGCCAGGTCAAGGTAGGCACTGTGAACCATTTTGCCCTCATCCATTGCTTCGGTGACCTTCTCAGAGACATCCACCAGGTTGAGTAGGCATGACCTGCCCTTGATGAAACTAAATTGGGTTGAGTCCAGTGAATGGAGGTTTCTTATGTCATTATTGATCATTTCCATAATAATTCTTACAATAGCTTTGCATATGAGACTAGTGAGACTTTTGAGTCCATAGTTTCCAATTTTTTTGTAGATGGCCCACCTTTGTGCAGAGGGGTGACTGTTGCTGTCCTCAATTAATGAGACATGAAGCCTCTTTGGATGCTACGATTATATACCAACTCCAGAGGGCCTGATAGGTCATGTTTCATGCTATTTAGAAGGCATACTGGCATATTTTCTGGGTCCATTGATGCAGTGTTCTGACCTTAGAGACAGCATTGAAGACCTGCTCCATAGTGATAGCAGGGAAAGTTATATTTGATGGTATTTCCTAAGGGAAGGTTAAGGGGGGAGAGGGGTAAAGTTAGAGATGAATTTGTCGACCAGTGTGATTGCTATGTCTTTTAGCTCAGCCCGGTGAGAGGGACATCACAATGGAGTCTCCAATGACAAGAAAGTTGAATTGTGTGGTGGCTTGCCTTATGGTTTCAAAGTATAGGACCCATTCAATGTGGCTGCATGTGTTGATGTGGGTGTGGTTTTGAAAGAGTGCAGCCAAGGTTGCTGAAGATATTTGTTATGTGTACTTCATCTAGGAGGTCTTTGGAGTCTAGGAAGGCTACATTTAAGTGCTTCAGCATATGTGGATCTATGTATCTGCTTTGAAGTGTGCGTGATGGGTGCAATGTGTGTACTACAATCAACCTTATTGACATTTGGTGTGCTTTTATACAAGAACTTTAGTTCCAGTGACATTGTATAAATACATATCTCACATACAATATCAGTTTGTTTGAGAATTATCTGGTTGTCAGTAAACATGAGGCAATTTCTACATTGTCTCATGATGCCCATATCCACCAAGCTGGAACTGGAGATTGTGGGACAGTTCATATACATGGCAACAGGTCTTTTTTATTGATTAGACAGTTGCAGTGAGAATGTAAAGTAATGTCAGGAGTATCTGGTTTGCAACTCTGGGAGCAGTGCTTGTTCCTGCAAACTACTTGCCCTGTGTGCAACTAGGTACTGGTGATACCTCGAGGGTGCTTTACAGGTAAAATGTCAACTCAAGATGTGTGAGTCTATACAGGGCACTGTAAAACATTTGAGAGGAAACTAATAAGTAGGCCCTGATGGTTTATAGATGAAGTGTTTAGGGAGATATTCTGGCAGAGTTAGGTTAGACAGCAGCTAATCAAGCAATACTTACTAAAAAGAAAGAATTAGCTTTTTCAAGAATGATGAAAAGAGCAGATCTACATGAATGACTGCTGCCTGGCTACTACTAGTGCTGGTCTCACCACTGTTTCACTCTGCTGGAATACAATACTCCTTTGCTTCTTCTCTCACCAGAAGCAAAACAGCAGCACCACTCCCAAGATGAGAAGATGATGCAGATTTCTGTAAGCTTGTTGTAGCCTTTTCCTGGTAAATGCCTTGAATAGCAACCAGACCAGTCAGGAAGGTCCAACACAGACACTCACTGCCCAAACAGAAGCAATCAGGAATCAATGCACTCTGCTGCTCCTCTCACCAGGAGCAAAATATAAGCACATATTTCAAGGTGACTCCTATGAAGAGTTATTAGGCTTTCTGGTGATCAGCATTCGCCATGAAATAATATCCCTGTGCTCCTTCTCTCACCAGGATCAAAACAGAAGCAATAATCTAAGAGGCAGAATGTGGACTTTCCAATAATTAGTGGCCTTGGACTAGATGTTGCAGATTTTAAAGGTAAGATGGAAAATGTGCTAATATCCTAAGAGTTGCAGTGTGCACTAAGCAGTTAGATATGAAAGAGAGGGTAACGTAAGCTTTAGCAATCTAAGTGGAGAGGCACTAATTTTAAAAGAGCAAGATAGATTGGAAGGGAGTGGGCACTTTGTATTCTGGCTCTATGAAATACAGTGAGATGGCCAGTAAGTTTAAATAACTGAAGGGGAATGATTCCAAAGAATTATAATTTTGTGCTTACTCACAATAGCCAATGAAAGAAGGGAGGGAAGAAAATAAGTGGTGGTCAAATTAACATAAGGGGCAGGCAGCTAGAAAGACAGTTGAGTTTAATTTCCATGTGACTCACAAGGCACACAGCTGTGGTATCTTTCCTAGTTTACATATGCAATAAAAAGCAGAATACAAGTAAAACACAATGTAAACAAAATATACCACAAAATACAAACTAGAAGACAATGAAGCAATACAGAATACAAAAAAGCAAAAACAAACTAACCTTTCCCTCACAGCAATCTATGGCAGAGTCTGAGTAAGCTTTTTCAGTAATGCCTTGAAATTTTTTTTAATCCCTTAAATAGATGGTTTAGTTCTTTGCTACCCCCTTAGTTCACAGGTAGTTAACCTTAATTGACCTCTTCTAAATTCTATGTGACTCACAAGAGACACAGCTATAGTAACTTTTCTAGCTTTAATATGCAATTAAACGCAGAATATAATAAAACAGTGTAAAGAAAACACACTAGAATATACAAATTAGAATAAGACAATGAATCAATACAAACTACAAGAAAGCAAAAACAAATTAACCTTTCCCTCACAGCAATCTATAGCAGAGTCTGAATGAGTTTTTCCAGTAAAGCCAGTGACCATTCCATTCAGACTGTTTTCCTCTCATCCAGTACATTTTACCACTGTCCAACAAAAGAGATCAAACATAACCGTTAACCAGTTCCCTACCATTACCACTTCATGTCATCATCATTGTCGTCATCAGACCCCTTTTCCATTATCTACATAAGGTCAGGGTGTCAAATCAATTGTCACCATCTCTCTTTCCATTCAGTGCCACTATTCTACCTTCTTCAATAATTATAACTGACTGTCGCATGTCTTCTCTCATAAAATCCATCCATCATATAAATCTCTTTGCTGGACATGCTTGTTTCCATGTGCCTTCTTTCTGTCCCTCCCAAAGCATCTTGACTATGTCATCCTCTGCCTTCCTGCACGTGTGCCTAAACCACCATAGTATGTTCCCTTTGACTTTTTTTGCAATTGAAGTTACTTTGGCTTCTGTTCTGATATCACAGTTTCTTTGTCTGTCCCACAGTCTGCATCCATCCTGCCACCCATCTAAATACTTCATCTCCATTTCCTCTAGCTCTCTCAACTTCTCTGCCTTCACTGCCCAAGTTTAGGTATCATAAAAAAGTAATGGACGCACCACTATTTTTACACCTTATTTTTCAACTTCTTTATCATTCTGTCACACGTTACCCCAGTACTCTGTGCCAATTAACTGCAGCACCTCTGATTCTAGCTTTGACCTTCTGATTCAGATTACCCTTTTAACTCAACCACCCCACCCAGATACTTGAAGCAGTTAACCTGTTCCACTTTTGTCATTTCTATATCAGCTATTAACTTCCTCTGATTTTCTCTATTTGTTGCCAAGACAACTGTCTTATATGTGTACAATTTCATCCAATGTGCCTTCAATTCTGTATTCTATTCCCTTATCATTTGCTGATGTCCCTGTTCAAATTCTGCTTGTAATTTCACATATAGCAGCTTTGTTGATCTGTCCCATCTGACATGTTTATCTGTTTGAATGGAGTCATAGGCAGCAGCACAGACTCTAGGCAGTGCCTATCAGGGGAAGAGTTGTGTAGTCCAGTCACTTCAGGCATCAGCTGTGGTACATAGGAAAGCACAGATCACAGAATGCATGCCATGTCAAGACTAGCTACTCAACGGTATAAAAACACAGATCACAGAATGCGTGTCATGTCAAGGCTAACTACTCAGTGGTATAAAAACTGGCTGTTAGACAAATAAAGGTGCACACGTACTGGCACAGGCACATATACACAGCCATACACGCACGTGCGCGCACACACACACACACACACACACACACACACACACACACACACACACACACACACACGCACACACACGCACGCACACACACACACACACACACACACACACACACATATATATATATATATATATATATATATATATATATATGTCATTGCACTACGACTAGTCAACTGTATGATTAGCCAACACAGTAGTTTGGTGGCTGCGTTCGTCGACTGCTAAACAGGTTCATTTTTTATAGTGGTCAACTGTGTTTTGGTCGACTACAGTGAAGTTTACGGTGTTGTACTGTACTCATGATTTTGTTTTTGTGGAGTTGGTATATATAAAAGTAAGGGGGTGTGGGTAGGACCCACACATTAATGTATATTTTGTATTTATTTTTGTATTGGTGGTGTGTTATATGGTTGTAACTGTAGAGTAAACAAAGAAGATTCATAGGTGTATTATAGGGAAAGAAACCTATCTGTAGGTGTTTCAGAGTGTGTTACGATACTTACTTTGGTATGGGCCAGAGTTACCTGCTGGTGTAATGTTGAGGATTTGTGTGTGACAAAGTTGATAGTCACTTTTTTTTGTTGAATGAATGTGAAATTAAGTTTTAGTCGATGCTTCTTGGTTTACTGATATATATATATATATATATATATATATATATATATATATATATATATATATATATATGGGTTTCTGAATCTCAAAATACTGAAATGTCAAATTTCAGTATTTCAAGACCAGAATAGCAAATGTACAGTTGTTCAAAACTGCATATTGTCGAATATTACGTTACCGAATCTGCTGTTGGTGTGGTGCAGTTTATTGTTGGTTGTGTGATTTCACTTTAGGGTATACTGGTGTTTGAGTAGTGAAGATGGAGACTGATGTCTGGTGATGTCCAGCAATTCAGGTAGGTTTGTAGTTTTTAAGAGTTATTACTAGAAATGTGGTTTGTGTTCATTTTTGGGGAGTTTTAAAAGTAGGTTATGGTAGGTAGGTTAGAAGGTATGTGTAAGTGCTGAAAGTGGTGCTTTTTGTAAATGTGTAGTGTGTGTGTTTTTAGTGAGATAAGTATGACAGTGTGCAATAGGAGTTTAGGGGGTGTAAAAGTAGGTTTGTTGTTGTTTTCATGTTAGTGTGACCTCGGAGTTGATATATATAAGTACCTGGGGTTGGGGGGTGCAGGAGGGCTTGCCGCCCTGCAAAAATTTGTGTTAGTTGTATTTATTTTGAGTTTTGTACTTTTTTTTGTGTTTATTTCAGGGGAGGGTTGGACGCTTACTTTTATTTTGTTTCTTTCGTTATTTTGCGTTGTCGGGATTGTGGATGTTTATTTTTGAGGATTTTTAGTATTCTGGTCTTGAAATACTGAAATTCAACATTTCAGTATTTCGAGAATCAGAAGTGAACCCATATATATATATATATATATATATATATATATATATATATATATATATATATATGTATATATATATATGTGTGAATGTATAAGGCAGAGTTCCAGATGACCGCTCCATTAGTGGTCAAGTGACTTTAGTTTTAAAATTGAATGTGAAGTAGCATTTCATCGCAATGTGTTATATTGTGCAAGGTGTTTTGCCTTTTTCTGCACTCTGGTACAACCATGGAGGTGGTATGGGTCTACTTCAGTAGACTGACTGCTCACTTACCCGACACTCAGTTGCCCGAGACTAGAAGACCGACACCTTCAGAAGACTGACATCCAGAAGACCGATGTTTCACGCAAGGTAAGTAACTGTTTGGCCATCCTGTTGAACTTTGCACCTTACCACCACGGTAGTGCGTTCTCGGAGTTGGTATATTTAGTTAGGGGGGGTGAAGCCCCCATATCGGCGGGTTTACTTTTGCTTACTTTAGTTAATTTAATCAGGATGGATAAGCAGTTACTTACCTCGCATGAAACATCGGTCTTCCGGACATTGGTGTTCTAAAGGTGTCAGTCTTGTGGTCTCAGGCAACTGGGTGTCGAGTAAGTGAGAGGTCAGTTTACTGAAGTAGACCCATATATATATATATATATATATATATATATATATATATATATATATACATATATACATATATATATATATATATATATATATATATATATATATACATACATACACACATATATATATATATATATATATATATATATATATATATATATATATATATATATAATTTAGGAGGTGTGGAGGGCAGAGCCCCCACATGGGTATGACCCTGTAAAAAAACATTTTTTTTGTATTCTTCTGTTGTTTTTAGCAAACCATTTATGTTATTTAATTTTTGATAAATGATGAAACAAAAAAAGTATTCTGTGATGGCTCATAGGGAGGATAACATGGAAGAGGGTCTCACTATCTGTAGTTCACTTCCCTGTGGTGCATAGGCTGTGGGTTCTATTTCAATGCCAGATAGCTGGATTCATTTTTCACTACTGACATAGTAGTACATTATGGGGGGTGGGGTTGCTGCACTCCTGAGTGTGTCATCCAATGGATGAGATGTTAAACTGAGGCCCCATCTGCCTGAGATGGTGGTAGCTCAAGTGGGTGTAGAAGTTCCTATGGCACTTATTGAAAACAGTAGAGGAATTCCAAGGTGAACTGGTCAAATTTTCTGTAGTCAGCATGAATACTATCTCAGATCTCCATTGAAAATGGGCCATTGGCCAAGTGGGACTAACCTAGTCAACAAGGTGTAAATAAAAATAAAATAAAATAAAATAAAATAAAAATAAATTTGGAAGAGCACACATATGTATAAAAAGTTGCGTAAATAATCCTTGGGATATAGAAACATGCTTAATGCAGCCAAACAATGGCTAATGTGATGATGCCAATTAGAGTAATACTGCTCTAAGCTAGCAATCAGTTTAACAGGGTCATAGAGACAAGGCAGTCATTCTGAAGACCATTACAAACCTAGCCAACAACCTGAATTCAAAAAAATCCCAATTTGCTTCAAGGAGGGCAATACAAGACAGACTGGGATAAAATTTGAGACTGCCTATCTAATTATCTAGGTTTAAATGGTAAGGCTGCTGCTCTACTTGACATGTAATGAAAGTTTGTTCCACAGGTGAGGATGCAGTGGGATACAAATTTCTCTTACTAATGCGTCTTATTTATCTATTGATGAAGGTTTAGTTCCTTTAACAGATATTTGAAGGACTATTTGTTCTGTAAAGGAATAAAAAGTCAAAGAAGGTTGGATCTTTCATGGCTTCATACGTTAGATGCAGATACCCATAGAGGAGTCTATAAGAAACTGAGTACAAAGAGAGGGCTGCCAGTCTGTCCTGATGACTAAGGTTTTTCAGGTCACTGATCATTTAAATTACGAACCTCTGAGGTCTGTCAAGCTGATTGACATGTTTAGACAAACACATGCTAAAAGGAGTACTGTATTCAACAATAGGCTTAATGAAATAAGGGTAAGGAGGAATTTAAACTTCTATGGATATACAGAAGATGCCATTGGAAATTAGTTGTGCTAGATAAGAGTCATTTGGTGCACAACAATCATCTAATTAAGAAATGTGTGCAAATGGCATTGCCACCAGTTGTATTCATATCAATGGAGTTGAAATGGGAACATATGATAGTCAGAAAGTGGGAAAAACAAGCAAAGGAACATACAGAAGGACACAGGGAAGGTAAGTGCAACAGGGAGAAGGGGTAAAAAGGTAAAAATGTAATTTTTTAAGAAGGATAGAGGGTGGAAGGATGTAAGGGGAATGTTGGAGAAGAAAAGAAAAGACGCTATAGAGATAGAAGCAATGATGCACAAACACAAAACACAGACAAAGACCAACAGGGAAGGTGTTATCACAAACTGAGGGAAGACAATGGAAAGATATAGGCTCACAAACTGCTTTTGAGAGGACTGTACAACATATAGGTGATGGAGGTGACTCACAAGGAAGGGAAGAGAATGATGGGAAATAAATGGCATGACAGCTTCCTTTCATGTTTTCCTTGGTAGGATCCAGACAAAGGTCAGTCCCCTCCATCACTATCCTCTTTGCTGGGCCCTGCTGTAGTTGGCCTACTGAACATTGTCAGGCAGCAGTGAAACTCTGCTAGTCACACAAGGATGTTCTCCAAGTAGCCAATGTGGGAGTTAAGCCTCCAGCCCACCAGTGGTGTTATATCCACCTCCAGGCTCCAACCTCTGCTGGTTAATATACTGGAACCCACTTCAGTGTCACTAGAAGATGCCACAACACCTCCATCCAGTGATCTTGCACCAGAGGCCACCAAGGAACCCCCCAAGTCATCTCCCCTGGATGACTCATGTCTCCTCATTAAGAGGCAGGCCTAGAGGCAGATGGAGATCCAGCAGGAGAAGGCAGAGCAGAACAAAAATGTGGAGACTGTTGCCATATCACAAATACAGCTGAGGATGACAATGTGTAAAACAGTAACAGAAATGAAGAGAAATAAAACAAACATCAAATAAAATATAAAGGAGAGATAATGAGAAAGAGTGCAAGAGAAAAACCATACTAGTAATATATCTGTGTATCATTAGCAGGCATACAGGCAGCTACAGAAGGACTAAACATTTGATTGTTATACAGTGCTATTAAGGGGCATAAGTATGACATGTCATAGTAAAGGATATATTGCTAGTGCATGGCATGGGTACATGGGGTCAGTCATGAATACTACTGATGTCCCAAGGGAATATCTTAGAGAGTAATGTAGGTACCATGATGGGGGACAGTAGAGGCCGTGGAAAGTGAATGGGCAAAACCGTATGGTTATGTCATCAAGAAACAGACAAGGAAGGACTTAGTAGATATTGGCACCTATACAAAATTAGGAGGAAATCATGTTCACCAGGCCAGAGTGAAGTACAAAAGGCAGAAAATACAATGGAGGTACCATGATCATCTGTCAACATAAGGCAAGCAAATACTATGGTGTCAGTCAGGCATTACTAAAAGACAGAGTGGTCATAAAGCTTGAATACCATGGATATGCCACATATGAATGACACAGGCATGTGTATTTTGTTTGGCAGTACACATCATATGTGGAAAAATTGAGCATTACTCAGAGTAGGACTATGGCAATAAACATGAAACATTAATGGACCAACAGCCTTGGATGTCTGGCACTATACTGCAGTAGGCATGATGTAATGGCATGCTGTGAGAGCCATGTGTTCCCCAGCACGAAGTTGTGGAAACCACTAATATTGTGTGGATGGGTCAGTTCCTGTGCCAGGAAAGTTTTGCAGCTGTTCAGCAAAAAGGAATGCAACCTTCAGATATGACTTCCAGTAACCTACAGGAATATATAAGACAACTGCACACAGACCTGATTAAAATAAACAAAACACTGATGGAGTATATCAACACAATCAACAAAAGGTTGGAAAAAATGAAAGAATCTTTAAACAGATATTCAGATGAGATGATAATTCTGTAAAAATTAGAGGTCGAAATAAAGAAAAGCCTGTTTGAATATGAGACTGTTCAGGAAGAGATGTTTCAAAATATAAGAGGAATTAGAGAACAGAGCAGGTAGGGAAAACCTGAGAAGTAGAAATAGTGTTACACATAGGATTACAGTAATATATACAGAATATATACATAAAAGCAGGAATCTAGTTGGTTTGATTACAGTAATATGTAGGGTGTCAGTTTCTTCCTTCCTGGAGGTTTTATTTAGTTAAAATAGCCAGTTTCAGTGGAAAAAGTAGATATTGCTTTATGCAGTTAATCCCAGGTGGGTGAGGTTACACAGGAAAGAAACACATGCAAACTATTACAACAGAAAAGCTGTAGGGTGTCAGGTTCTTGCTTCCAGAAGGTTTTATTCAGTTAAAATAGCCAGTTTCAGTGGAAAAAGTAGATATTGTTTTATGCAGTTAATCCCAGGTGGTGGGGGGGGGTCACGCAGGAAAGAAACACATACAAACTATTACAACTACACTAAAAGTGGGAGACAGCAGTGTTTGTGGAGAATGATTACTCATTGTACCCCAGACAGAAGAGGAACAAATTTACTCCACTATTCATGGAATGTTGAGATGCAGGTGTGAGATTCAAACTGCTGTACCCATCTGTCTTCAAGGTATTCTTCCCTGGAGGGAAAAATCATGTTTTGATGAAGTACATGCTAAGGAGAAAATACAAGAGTTTGTCCAACAAAAAGTAAGCTGTGAAACAGAAGGAGATTCTGCTTCTTGCTCTTCCGGTAATAAAGATGACAGAGGGACTGCACCTGTGAATCCTTTTCAAAATTTTCAACAGAAAATGTTGGAAAGAAGGAAGGGAGCATGAGAGTTGACCAGAAGAATCAAGAGTATGTTGGAAATGAAGCAGAGGCAGGATTTTGGAGATGAACAGTAGTAAAACCAGTATCTTAATATGGAATTACAATGCAATGACTATATTTGTGAAATATGACAGAACAAGAAACTCTGGAAATATTGGACATTTTCAGAATTTGTTGGACTTGTGGGGACTCTAAAGCATATGCCCTACTTCATGTCATTAATGTTTGGAAAAGTGCTTTGGGGTTGGGTAAGAAGAGGGAGAAAGTTAACTGTAAAAGATTTTTTTTCTTAAATAGTACCAGTTTTGTGGCATGTGGTTTTCTTTACATGCTATAAAGTTTTTTTCAGTTATTTTCAAGTGTAATAGGGATTGTAAACAGGTGCTGCCATTCTTTTTTTTCTTTATCCCTTCTCTCCTTCTTCTTGTTCAGTTTTAAGAAATGTAGGCACTGCAATATACAATATATATAAAACATCAGCATGGTTAAAAAGCATGAAAAAAATTAGTGTGCTTTTCTCATTTTTGCATGGAGAAATGACAGGATTAGAGACCTTAGACTGATTTAGTAACACGTTTTAAAAGAAATCAAGTAAATAAAAAAGGACATTCACTATTATGAGGCTTTTTTCTAGCAAATACATGTATGCTCAGTGACAATTCTGCAGCTGGTCTTTATGTTTCCATGGAAACAATCTAATAAAGAGAAACTGGCTACCTGGTTTTCATGTCTCCATGGAGATGATCTGATAAAGAGAAACTGCCTACAGTCTGGTGGAGGGTGACTAGCTGAGAAGAAAGAGAAATTGGATAGCAGATAATGTTTTCTGGAAGTGTTCATGGGTTTTCCCAAAGTAGATAATGTCTTCTGAAAGAATTCAGGGACTTTCCAAAGGTAGTCAATGTTCTAGTAAAACTTTCAGGGGTTTTCCCAGCTGGGAGAGCTATAAAGATAAGACAAAACTAATCAGCACTTAGTAGAAGCACAGGCTGCGCCATGCGTCTTAGCATGGATGACCTTTCTTTTAGGTTAACTCAAGTCTGTGAGTGTTGCTGTCAGTCTAGGACTTTTGCTCCTATTAGGAGAATAAAACTGCAGTACTTGAAGCTGTACATAGTTTTGTGGGTTAGTATTAAATTAATAAGTTTTAGGGGGTATTAGGGTATGTTAGTTTTTTTGTTTGAGGGCTTTCAATAAAACAAAATTTTTTTATAAGATGTGACATAGGCGCAATGTTTGCATGTAACACAAAACCTGCCACTTTACATTTAACAAAAAGGTGTTATACATAAAAGGCAGGAATAATAACTTTTTAATACAACAATGCCTTATTTATTTATTTATTTACATTTGTTTACTGGGAAATTCTAACTGGACACAGGTCCTTTTTCAGCAGAGGCCTGGGGAGAAAAGCTCCACAAGTACAAATAAGTAAAACATAAAAGAGTAAATTAATTTACAGTAATTAACATGACATACTATGAAATGGTGTAATTAAATCCATAGTAAGGAACAAAACATACAATAAATACAGAGCAATAGGCTCTTGTAACAAATTGAAGAGACAAATAAAGAAACCTTAAGAATTAAGCTGAAAAAAGCATGTTCAGTGTCAGATAATAAAAAAAATAAAACTGTACTGTTTGTATTTTGCATTTTTAAGTGAGACTTGAGTGCAGTTTTGAATTGACTGCTGGATGGCAACTTGGTTATCGAGGCAGGGAGGTTGTTCCTTAGTTTGGATATGGCACAGGAGAATAGAGCTTCTCCTGCTGAGTTTTTGGATTTGGTGGTGAGAAGTAGATTTTTTCTGTTGGAGTGTAGGGTTCTAGAGAAACAGTAGGTTTGGAGTAGGTTTTGAAGAGATAGGATCTTATAAGGGTGGTTTAATAGTTTGTGGGCAAATGAGAGTTGATTCAGGTGAAGAAGTTGTGGGAGTTCAAACCAGTCAAGTTCCCTAAGTGTGTTTCAGTGGTGACTGCGGTAGGATGCACCCGTTGCAAATTTTGCAATTTTATCGTTTCAAGCCTGTTTAGGTCAGACTGTCTAAGGTTGGTGAGTATAGGAGAGGCATAGAGTAAGGTGGAGATTAGTTGGGAATTGGCAATAGAGGTTCTGGCTGTCTTGGTTAGGTATTGTTTGTTTTTATATAGTGCCCCAAGTTTTTTGTGTACTTTTTATGGTAAGATATATGTGGAAGTTTGATGTGCTCTGATGGGGTGATGATGGTGTTGTCTTTGGCAAGAATGTTGAAGTGGGCAGAAGTCTGATTAGATTCAGAGGGTTGGAAAATAAGCAGTTTGGTCTTGCTGGGATTGAGAAGAAGTTTGGCATTGGATAGCCAGCTTTCTACAGATGTGAATGACTCTTATGTGATCTTTTGAAGTTCTGGTAAAGTGAAGGCAGAGCAGATGAGGGTGGAGTCATCTGCATATTATATGAGAGAAGCATGCTCGGTGGAGGTATGTAGGTTGTTGGTGAATAGGGAAAATAGTAGGGGACTAAGGATGGAGTCTTGGGAGACACTGAAAGTTACAGGAACACGAGGGGATAGCTGATCTTGCTAAACAACTGACTGCTGCCGGCCGGACAGATAGCAATGGAACCAGATGGTGGCAGAGTGGGAAAAAGAGAAATTAGTGAGGACAGAGAGAAGTATTTTGTGTAATACCATGTCAAAATCCTTTGATAGGTCCAGAAATATAGCAGAGGAGAACAAGCCATTGTTTGTATGATGAAGGATTGTGTTGTTGAAAGAGAGCAAGGCAGTGATAGTGCTGTGATATGGCCTGAAGCCATAATGGGTTTTGGAAAGGAAATTGTTAGCTAGGAGGCAGTTTAATACCTGAGAGTTAATACATTTCTCAAGGATCTTGGAGAGTGGGGAAAAGATGGTGATGGGGCAGTATTTTTTTATTTATTTATTTATTTTTATTTTACATTTGTTGACCGGGATAATCCGACTGGAAACTTGTCCATATTCAGTGGAAGCCCTGGGAGAAAAGCTCCATACATACATACAGAAAAACTGTTACATTAAACAAGTTAAAGCACTGTTACAGATACAATACATAGGATAAAAGTCATTCATTCTGTCATACATAAATCTGATTTGCTATAGAGTAACAATTAGGAAGCAATGTAGGGGTGGCCAAAAGACCTCTTTAGCACATGTTTATATTGACAGAGTTAGCCAGGATTAGAGCAAGGACATAGCCATTGCCTTTTAAAGTACTGTTTTAATTTTTTTTTTTTTAATTGGGTTAGAACAGGTTCTGACGTAAGCTCAGCAGGAAGTGAGTTCCATATGTTGCCAACAGAGTTGGCATATAGACAGTCTCCAGATGAGTTTTCGCTTTTGAGGGTTTGGACTAGTAATTTGTTGGATGAGCAAAGTGTCTTGAGGTTGCTGTAAGGGGTGATCATTTTTGTAAGTATGGGTGTGTTTTCAGGTTGGTAGAGAATTTTATGTGCTACTATTAGCTGATTGTACTGAAGTTGGATAGGCAATTCTAGCCACCCTAGATTCTTTAGGTTCAGACAGTGGTGTGTTCTGTATCCTGCTCCGGTTGAAAATATAGCAATTTGATTAAAGCAGCTAGAGAGTTTATTAAGGTCAGACTTACTCAAGTTCGTGAAGAGAGGGGATGCATAAAGGAGGGTGGAAAGTAGATGTGTATGGGCAGTTACCATCCTAGCTAGTGGAGTGAGGAAAGATTTGATCTTGTATAGTGATTCAAGTTTTTTATTAACTTTTTTAATAGTTTGATTAATATGCATATCAAACTTGTGGTTATTATCAACTGTAACACCTAAGAGTTTGGTACAGGGATCTGGGACAATGACAGTGCCATTGTTAGATTTTATACTAAAGGTTGGAGCAGAGGCTTTTTGAGTGGGGGAGAAAAGTAGTAGCTTCATTTTATTAGGATTTAATAGAAGACATCAATTACAAAGCCAATTTTCAACAGTATTAAAAACATTTTGGGATAGAGTCTGCAGATTTAAAGGGGAGGTGGCAGAGCAAATCAAAGTGGAGTCATCTGCATATTGAATGCAGGTGGCTGTTGGGATGACTGTGTACAGGTCATTAATAAAGATAGAAAATAATAGGGGTCCTATATAGAGCCCTGAGGGACTCCCAGGATGATAGGTAGAAGGGAAGATAGTTTGTTCTGCCATAGTATAGCCTGTTGTCTACCACTCAGATAAGATTTGAACCACTGGATAGCCTGGACATCTAGGAGAATAGTTTTAAGTGTGTATGAGTAGTTGTTGGTTGACCATATCAAAGGCTTTGGAGAGATCAAGAAAGAGGGCAGAAGAAAGTTGATTATTGTTTTGGTTTTGATTAATAACATTGGAGAAGGAGAGGAGGGCCGTGGTTGTACTGTAAAATGGTCTGAAACCATGCTGCGAGTTAGCCAGGAGATTGTGCTGAATGAGATGGCTCAGGAGTTGTTTATTGATGCGCTTCGCCATAATTTTAGCCAGGGGTGACAAAATAGCTATAGGTCTGTAATTTGACAGTTCAGTGGAACTGGCCCCTTTGTGGAGTGGAATAACATGGGATGTCTTCCAGATGGAGGAGGCACTAGCTTCTGATATAGTTCTATTGATCAGGATAGAGATCAGGTATGCTATGGCATCCGCAGCTTTTTGTAGATACTCAGCTGGGAGGAGATCCGTTGCAAGGGTGGTAGGTTTTAGTTTCTTGATTAGGGCACGGATAAGTGATGTGGAAACTGGTTGAAAGTTAAAGGGGAGTTGAGAACTAGGTGCAGTGGTGTTAGGACTTGGGCAACTCAGAGATATTTGGTTAGCTAGTGAATGGATAGTTTCTGTGAAGAAACTATTAAAGGAATTGGCAACATCTTCTGAAGGTTTTTGGATGGTAGCCGAGGGGGTAGGAGTTCTGCATTGCACTGGGTGAATACGTTTATTTATGCCTGCTCAAAAATTTTGCAGATTGTTTTGATGCTTCTGCTGTAAATGACAATAACATTTTTTTTATCTAGGGTGGTAGATTTTTTAGTGTTGTTCCTTAGTTGTCTAAATCTAAGTTGATCTAAGGGGGATTTTGTGGTTCACCAATTGGTCCAAGCTTTGTTTCTAAATAAGATCATTTGTCTGGTTTCTTTTGAAAGCCATGGATCAACTTTTGCTTTAGTTCTTATAGAACGTGCAGGTGCATGGGTATCAAGGATGGATAGGCATGGGTATCAAGGATGGCTAGGAATTTGGTGTTGAAATATAATACAGCTTCTTCAAGTGGTACATGTTTTAGGACTGCTAATTACATGCTTTGAGTTCATTTTGGAAATTAGCGGGGTTAAAGTTTCTGTTGTTTCTAATTGTTTTGTAAGTAGGTTGGTGAGGGATGTTAGTCTTATGCCTGATTATATAGGTAAGAAAATGGTCACTTATGTCTTCAGGTCGGGTACCGTCCCTATACATGTGGGGATGGCTATTAATGAGTATCCAGTCTAGGATACTATCTTTGTTGTTAGGTTTACTGATCCTAGTAGGGGAGGATATGATCTGAGTAAATCCATATAGATTTACATGGATAGTCAGAGATTCTGAGGAACAAATATTCCAGTCGATGTTGAAGTCTCCTAGAACAATGGTTTCTTGAGAGTAGTTACTAGACAGCCAAGAGAGGACATATTCTAGGGTGTTTGCGTTATTACCTGGGGGAATGTAAACACAGGCTATGTTAATACTTTTGTTTTTATTAATTTGAAGCTTGGTAATGTTCATTTCAGCATTATCAACACAGAGTGGCTGTGTGGAATCAGAGGTCAAATCTAGAGTAGTTTTGTATAGGTTCATAGGTTCATAGGTTTGTACTAGGCTATCTGCCCTGGGGCATTTATAAGCCTAGCCAGAGTGTGTGTGGCTTTCACCACCCCTTAGGATGAGAATACTACGCCCTTTTAGGGTTTAGTTTACTGTGCCTCTGTCTAGTAGTGACACAGAGATGACCCCCGGGGTAAACCTACGATCTCCCATCCACTCGTCAAGACTCCTCTTGAATAGAGTTAGTGAGGGGCTCTGCCTAACATGGATTGGGATTCTGTTCCAGAGTGTAGGGAGCCTCTGGGTTATGAATCTGTCCCTCCAGCATGTCCTATTTATTTCTGTGTTGAGGTTTAAGTCTCTTGCTCTCGTGACTCTGGTGGATTTGGATTTACTGAGGTGGAGCATGTCCATTAATTCCGGATTGGACATGGCCTTGTACGTCAGGCACAGATCACCTCTGAGTAGGCGGTATGCGACTGAATAGAGCTGGAGTTTTTTTAGTCGGGCAGCATATGACATATGTTTAAGACCCTTTATTCTCTTGTATAGTACAGCTACTCTTCCTCCCTTCCTAGTGGTACGGTCTAACCTTAGTATGTTATAACCTGGGGGTAAATCCTCGTTATCTGCCATTGATGGTTATAGCCAGGTTTCAGTAAGACAACGTATATCCAGGGAGCGTGTATCTAAGAGTCCATGCAGGTGGTGGACCTTATTATTTAAGCTTCTAATATTTAGGTGACTGACCAGGAGTGAGTTTGAAGGTCTATTTAAAGTTCGTAAGTTAGTGGGAATAGTAGAATTGGGGCTAGGATAGACTAATGAGGTTGGGCCAGGGTTTGGATGAATGTCCCCATCCCTTGTGAGGTTGCCATGTAATCTAATTGTGAGCTTCAGGAATTTAAATATTAGTCTTAGGTAATTCTTGGTTTTGGGGTTGATATATGTGGATCTAATGGGTTGGTGGTATTTTGTATCCAAGGGGTTAGTCGTAAGGGAGATTATTAAGTGGTCTAATTTAATTTGTATTATTGGAGTGATGGTTTGGCTTCTTGGGTATTGGTAGCCTAGGTAGGAAAGATTTTCGTAGGTGGTGAAAAGATATGGAATTATCATCAAGGGTAGTAGGTAGTAAGCTGGCATTAATCTGAAAAGTTTCACTGTCAATAACAGAGGCATTATCTAGATATTAGCTTTGATTTTTGCACAACTTGAATAGAGGGATAATTAGGATAGGTAGGTAGGGAGGGTCCTGATAATGCCTGGAGAGTTGTTGATTGGTTCTAAAAAGAGCTTAACATGACCACGAGATCTGTAGGACCTGTATAAACACGTTAAGTACAATGACACTTTTTTTTAAATACTTTCTTACCCTTGTTTTTGCCTTCAGTATACAATTTTTGCATAGTAGGCTGTTAGTAATCACTTTTTGCAGCCTTTTCACACATTAAGCTTTCTTCTGCCAATTTTCTGCTACTTTTGTAGTTTTAGGGCTGCTTAGAAACTTAGATATGTTCACTAGGAAATCCTTAGAGATGGATATAGGAGTAACCCGGTTTAGTATTTTAGGGTTGATTGTGTAGCTTTGAGGGATTACTGGTACTGCTGTAGACCCAGTATGGCTAAACAATATAGTACATACAGACGGGATAAGGTAATATTAACCTTGGCAGATCTTTTCACAGTCAAGGACAAGTGCAGGAAAGTTTCCAGTTAGATTTCAGCAGGGGAGGTGTCCTTCTAGCGTTAAAGCCTTTCAGGAATCTAGCAGATAGAGGGGGATAGAACCTGATGATAGATACATAATTTAGTATATGTGCTAAGTAGAGGGTCCTTCAGCCAGTAGAATATAGCACTGTTAAGAACATTTATTTTCTGTACAGCAGAGAATCAATAATCATAGAAAATGACCATAACACAATCAGAGCAGCCCAGCACTTAATACATTTCAAAGCACAATGGAAGTATTATTAAATGCAGCCATGTATTTAAGAAGTAAAACAATCTAAATAGTATGAAATACTGTCACTTTGGTTTAAAAAATCAGCCAATTCTAAGTGACTAGCTTATTTTTCTGTATTAGACTAGATAAAATGTGACCAGATATTTTAAACTTAAAACAAAGTAGAGTGTAGTACTGGCGTAATTGGAAAGGTCAGTGGTGGAGCCTCCTTTGTGTAGGGTAATGTGTGAAATTTTCCACAGAGAATGTACATAGCATTCTGATATGGAGCGGTTAATTAATATGGAAATTGGATAGGCTAGGGTGTCAGCTGCCATTTTTAGATATTTTGAGGGAAGATTGTCAGCTGCGAGTTTTGTGGGCTTATGTTTTGTCATAAGTCTTTTTATATAGGAGGTGGTTACTGTGGAAAAGGTGATGGGGGGGTGGAGAACTAGGGTTGAGTGGAAGTAGTGGATGAGGGGTGTTTTTGTTTGGCTAAGGACAGTATGGTTTTAGTGGAGTGTTTGTTGAAAGAGTTAGCTATACTGCTTGAGGAGGAGGGGATGGTAGGTGGAGGGTGCCCATTTTACCTGGGTGGAGTATGGAGTTTATTGTGGACCAGAATTGCTTAGGGTTGTGATGGGAGGAGTTTAGGGTGGACTGATAGTAATGAGCTTTATCTGTTTTTATTTGCCTTTTGACTTTGTTGCGTAATTCAAGGAAGGATTGCCTAGCAGAGGGGGATTTTGTTAGGTGCCAGTGTTCCCAAGCTTCATCCCTAATTTTCATTAGTCCATGGGTGGTTTTTTGAAGCCAGGGGGAGCTTTTAGTTTTGATTCTGGCATATTTTAGGGGAGCATGGGTATTTAGGATGTTGAGGAAGCTGCTATTGAAGAAGTGGATAGCTTCATCTAGACTGAGGTATTTTAGTGGTGTCCAGTTACATTTTTGCAGGAAAGAGATAAAAGAGTGTTGGTTGAAATTTGCTTTGCTACAGATTTGTCTATGGATAATGGGATTGGCATTTTTAACATGTTTTAGAAGGAAAGTAGGGAATGGTCACTGAGGCTGTCAGGTAGACAGCCTGCTGTGTAGGAGTGGGGAATCTTTGTTAACTAGTATCCAATCGAGAATGGTATGATTGTTGGGGGGTTTATTTATATGGGTAGGTGATTGTATTAGGTGAGCGAAACCATGTAGATTTAGGTGTATGGCTGAGTGGTCATTACCACAGGATAGCCAGTTGATGTTAAAGTCACCAGGGATGATGGTTTCTTGGGGTAAAGAAAGACTGGCCCAATTTAGGAGGTTTTCTAGGAGAGAAATATTTTGGCCTGGGGGGAAGTAGCAGCTGATGATGTTGATGATTTCATTTGGTTTAGTTTGAGGTTGGCATATAAGATTTCTTCATTCCTGATCTGGGGGGCCAAATTGTTGAGAGTTTGAATGTTGAGGTGGTGTTTAAACATAAGAGTTACACCTCCCCCTTTCTTGGATAGTCTATCTGCACGAAAGATGCTGTAGCCAGAGGGGAGTATTTCCTCACTTTTGATGTGAGGTTTGAGCCAGGTTTCTGTTAGGATGAGGATATCAGGGGAGTATAGTTTTATGGCAGCATGTAGGTCTTGGGTTTAATTACATATGCTCCTAATATTTAGGCACAAGATGAGGAAGTCAGATGTTTTTTTGTTGGCAGTGATTAGAGAGAAGGTGGGATTAATGTCTTTAAATGTAAATGGCCTCACAGATAAATACAAACAAGAAAGAGTAGTGAACTATGTTAAAATATGTAGAGTGTAAATAGTTATGTTACAGGAGACACACTGAACTGAACATGTGAATTTGATAAAGGATGGTTTTCAGGAAGGTTATTCAGCGAAATACCTGGGACAGAGGAAATGAGGATACCTATATTAACTGTAAAATGAGCTCCAATAGCGATAGAAGAAGATAAAAAATATAACAATGGCAGATTTGTAGTGCTATGGAGCTACTGACAAGGGAGGAGGATTACACTGGCATGTACTTATGCCCCACCTAAAACTGCTATAATGGAGCTTAAGAAAATTCTGGGAGAAATAATCAGTTTTCAGCAGGGAATATTACTTATAGGTGGGGACTGGAATTTCATTTGCAGCAGTGAAGATATGTCTGGGGGCCCAGAAGGGAAAATATACCATAGGAGGGGAGATTTTTAAAGAAATTTATGAAAGTATTTGGTATAGGAGATGTGAACAGAGTAATAGGAGTTTGGAGTGAATTTTCATATTATTCCCCAAGATATAAAAACTGGGATAGACAGAATTTACATTTCACAGGAACATGTACATTTAATTCAAGGTCTTGATACCCACCCAGTAACTATTTCAGATCATGCTCCAATAATCATCTTCCTTCGGCTGTTCCCATTAGGGGTAGCCACACTGGATCATCTGTTTCCATTTCTTCCTGTCCTCTGCATCTTGCTCTGTCACACCAACCACCTGCATGTCCTCTCTCACCACATCCATAAACCTTATCTTAGGCCTTCCTCTTTTCCTGTTACCTGGCAGCTTCATCCTTAGCATCTTTTTCACAATATACTCAGCATCCATCCTGAGCACATGTCCAAACCAACATAATCTTGCCTCTCTGGCTTTGTCTCCAAACCTTCCAACCTGGGCAGACTCACTAATATACGTATTCCTAATCCTGCCCACCCTTGTCACACCCAGTGCAAATCTTAACATCTTTAAATCTGCCACATCCAGCTCTAACTCCTGCCTTTTTGTCAATGCCACTGTCTCCAACCCATATAACATAGCTGGTCTCACTACCCTCTTGGAGACCTTCCCTTTCACTCTTACTGGTACTCGTCTGTCACAAATCACTCCTGACACTCTTCTCCACCCACGCCATCCTGCCTGTACTCTCTTCTTCACCTCTCTTCCTCACTCACCATTACTCTGAACTATTGATCCCAAGTATTTAAACTCATCCACCTTCGCCACCTCTACTCCTTGCATCCTCACCATTCCTCTATCCTCCCTCTCATTCACACACATATATTCTGTCTTAGTCCTGCTGACCTTCATTCCTCTTCTCTCTAGAGCACCACCTGTTCCCTACTCTCACTACAGATCACAATATCATCTGCAAACTTCATAGTCCATGGGGACTCCTGCCTGATCTCGTCTTTCAACCTGTCCATCACCATTGCAAATAAGAAAGGGCTCAGAGCTGATCCTTGATGTAATCCCACCTCCACCTTAAATGCATCCGTCACTTCCACTACAGACCTCACTGCTGTCACACTACCCTCATACATATCCTGTACCACTCTTACATACTTCTCTGCCACTCCCAACTTCCTCATCCAATACCACAACTCCTCTCTAGGCACCCTGTCATATGCTTTCTCTAAGTCTACAAAAGCACAATGCAACTCCTTCTGACCTTCTCTGTACTTCTCCATCAACACTCTCAGAGCAAACATTGCATCTGTAGTGCTCTTTCCCGACATGAAACCATACTGCTAATCACTAATCATCACGTTCCTTCTTAACCTAGCTTCCACTACTCTTTCCAATAACTTCATACTGTGACTGATCAATTTAAATCCTCTGTAGTTACTACAGTTCTGCACATCGCTCTTATTCTTAAACATCAGTACCAAAACACTTTTTCTCCATTTCTCAGGCATCCTCTCACTTTCCAAGATTTTATTAAACAACCTGGTTAGAAACCCTACTGTCATTTCACCTAAACACCTCCATGCTTCCACAGGTATGTAATCTGGACCAACAGCCTTTCCATTCTTCATCCTCTTCAGAGCTTTCCTTACTTCCTCCTTGCTAATCCATTGCACTTCATGATTTACTATCCCCACATCATCGAATCTTCTCTCCCTCTCATTCTCTTCATTCATCAGCCCCTCAAAGTACTCTTTCCATCTACTCAACACACTCTCCTCACTTGTGAGTATATTTCCCTCATCACCCTTTATCACCTTTACCTGCTGCACATCTTTCCTAGCTCGATCCCTCTGTCTAGCCAATTGGTACAGGTCCTTTTCTCCTTCCTTAGTGTCCAACCTTTCATACAACTCTTCATATGCCTTATTCTTAGCCTTCACCACCTCTCTGTTTGCCATGCACCTCATCTCCTTATACTCCTGTCTACTTACTTCATCTCTCTGACAATCCCACTTCTTCTTTGCCATCCTCTTTCTCTGTATACTCTCCTGTACTTTCTCATTCTACCACTATGTCTCCTTGTCGTCCTTCCTCTGTCTAGATGTCATACCAAGCACTTCTCTATCTGTCTCCCTTACTAGATCTGCTGTAGTTACCCAGCTATTTGGTAACTCTTCACTGCCACCCAGTTCCTGTCTTAACTCTTTCCTGAACTCCACCTCACAATTAGCCTTTTTCAATTTCCACCATTTGATCCATGGTGCTGCCCTTACACTCCTCTTCCTCTTCTTGATCACCAACGTCATCCTACAAACTACCATCCTATGTTGCCTAACTACACTTTCCCCGGTCACCACTTTACAATCTCCAATCTCCTTCAAACTGGCCCTCCTACATAAGATATAATCCACCTGTGTGCATCTTCCTCCACTCTTATATGTCACCCTATGCTCCTCCCTCTTGTTAAAATACGTATTCACCACAGCCATGTCCATCCTTTTCACAAAATCCACTACCATCTGACTTTCTGCATTCCTTTGCTTAACACCATACCTACCCATCACTTCCTCATCCCCTCTGTTCCCTTCACCAACATGCCCATTGTAATCTGCTCCAATCACCACTCTCTCACCCTTGGGTACAGTCATCACCGCTTCATCCAACTCACTCCAAACTTTTTCTTTCTCATCCATCACACACCCAACTTGTGGAGCATATGCACTAACATTCATCATTACACCATCAATTTCCAGCACTAATAATAGCTAATATAAACCACAGGGTAATAAAATAAAAATGAGACATTGGCGCTTTCCCACCTATCTATTGAAAAGAGAGCAATTTAAGGAATGGGTACTGGAGATTATTCAGGAGGTGTTATAGAGGATAGAAATTTCTTTGGAAAATATAGCTAGGGAGTGGGATAAAATTAAGGTGGAGTTTAAAAATAGGGTGGAAATAAAATAAAAAAAGGGAGCTATGGTTAAAAAGTAACAAGAATTATTTAGAAAGACTGACAAATGTATTGCACAATAGAGGGAAACTCACAAAACAAGAAGAGGATCAGCTGTAGAATGCTAAGTAGAAAATAAGGGATTGCCACGATAATATGCACAAGCTTAGAAAGATTGCTGTTAAGCAACTTTTTTCTTGATAATAACACTAGAGCACAAAAACTTTTAGCACAACGACTCATGCCACAGAAAGTAGAAAGGGTTGTCGCCAAACTTAGGGAGCTGATAACAAAGAGATCCTGTAAAGGTATTAGATCCTATAGAGGTATTAGAAATATTCCAGAAATTCTATGAGAGTCACTATAAAGCAGAGGAATATGAAATTCAAGAAAAGATACAAACAGAAATGTTTATGGAAGAATTAAATATGACAAGGTTAGAGGGAGATGAGGCTTAATTACTAACAGGATAGGTGGAGATGAGATAAAAATTGTGATGTATAACCATCTACAGGAAAGTCCCCAGGAATACATGGTATTCCTGTGAAAGTTTGGAAGCTAGGAAGAAAAAAACTAACGCAGGCCTGGAAGGTTTTGTTTAACAGTATCTTAAGAGGAGGAGAAGTACTACCATCCTGGAAGAAAGCAGTGGTAGCTGTAATACCTAATGAGGGTAAGGATCCAGCAGATCCAGCTGCATACAGGCCCATTTCAATACTAACCCATGATTATAAAGTGTTCATGTCTAATGACAAACGTAATGCCAAAATTGATAAATATGGATCAATGTGGTTTTGTGGAGGGGATGTAAACATTTGACAAGATAAACAGAACACTGATGATCCACAGGGAAGCAGAATGTAACAAAATACCATTGTTGGTAGGCCTTGATGCAGAGAAAGTATTTGACAGAGTAAGCTGGGACTTTATGAGCAGGGCAATGGAAGCATTTGCATTTCCTGAAAAAATTATAAGGTTGATTAAGAGAATATATGAGGGATCAGAAGCAAAAATGAAAGTGGGCAGAATCCTCTCTGATAATTTCTGCTTGAACAGAGGAACCAGGCAAGGGTGTCCTCTTTCCCCTTTATTATTTGCATTATATCTAAAACCATTAGCAAAGAAAATAAGGGACTCAGAAATTCAAGGTTTTAATTGGTATAGTAGTCAAGAAAAGCTATTCTATTTGCAGTTGATATTATTTTGTACCCGACAAAAACCAGAAAAAGACTCTACAGTGTTGTGGAAAATTCTGAGTTTCAGATCTTTTTGGGATACAAAATTAATGAAGCTAAAACAAAGGCAATAGCGGTAAATTATGTACCCACACATGAAAGGGTACAGCAATACCCATATATATGGGGACATGATAAAATGAAATATTTGAGAGTATGGATTAAAAATGATTCTAGTGTGGCAGCTAAGGATATGTGGGAAGATACTAAACAAAAGATAATACAAAAACTGAAAAAAATGGAAGGTTGTTATATGGATATGGATGGTACCTACTCAGCACAGATCCTCGTGGTGGCCAGCAGAGTAATCCAAGCTTCAGAGAGCTAAAAAAGTGACTTTACCTGATTTAAGTATATTTTTTGTGGCTTTCCACTTCTATTTATCTAGCAACTGTATTTCACCTGCTTGCTGATACATTGTTATTGTTTTTCTGCATTTATTCTGTTATTGCACTTGAATTCTCAGTTTGCTACTTTTAAAATCTGTAATTGTTGCAAATTGTTTGTGTAGGCTGTGATAGCCGATTTATAGCATTTATAAGTGTCTACTGTATCTGTTTCTGCTTGTTTCTGAAAAAAAAAAAAAACCAACCAAAAAAATATCTCTTGTTTTCCCGCCTTACTGAGCTAGAGTAGTCCAGTTTCAGAGCTTGCTGATCCCTGGACTTTGTTTGCAGTTCCTGTTACTGATTCTTTGCCAAATTTGGAGGTAGGAAGTTCCCTTGCTTACCAGTGGGAGTGGGAAGCATTGAGCTGCCTGTTGGTCCAGTTTTGTGAGGTTTCAGCCAGTAACTTGTAGTCTATTGGTCGTTTTGGGCCAGTTCCTAGCTTCTTTCAGCCCCCTGATATAAAACACGCTAAACGCGCGATTTAGCGTGGAGTTGCCATTGTTGCACACTAGGGCAGTGCCGGTTAAGCAGGTTTAAACTATTCGGGCTACCTAAAGTCCACTCTTCAAATTTTCCCTTAAAACTACCTTCCTCGAACTATACTACTGATCTAATCAGCGTATCCTATAACTAAAAAGATCATCTCTACCTGACTCCGAGTAGACTATTCTTTATCTGTTAAACCTAGCACTTGCTCCTACAGTACTTATCACCTTGATACAGCACTCTTGTTATAGATAGTACCCCAAAAAGGCAAACCCCATTTCTCGGTCACCCACATCCCCCGAATCTCTTTTAAAGTTTTTTGTCTATTCCTTCTAGCATGTCGAGGGATCAGTTGCTAGTGTCCTCTCCTGCTCAGCTGGTGAACCTGGGAATATTGAGGCAATGTTACAATTGCCTCATGTACCTGAACAACCCTCTCCTCCTCCCACAAAACACAAATACATGCGAGAGATGCAACTATACGGCCAAACTGGAGGCTGAGCTCTCTCAACATAGGACTGGCAAGACCAGACAGGAGGAGAAGGTTACCACACACACTATAGACCCAGTCTCACATAGTACCATCACAACCTCAAATCATACACATAAACACACAAAGACATACTCGGAGGCTCTGATCAAAAATCTACCAAAACAGCAGAGGCCACCAAAGCAGACACCCAAACAACTACCACCTCAGAACACAACACCTGCAACACATAGACCTCACAGTCAGAGTGTCAAACAGTCACAGCCCTTAAGGCCAAACACAATGCCAGACACACTAGTCATTGGTGACTCCATAGTCAGACACACTGGCGTCCGCTCACCAGACTGAGTAAGGAGAGGGTTACAGTAAGCTGCCTGTCGGGCGCTAGAATCCGCCACATAACGCAAGCACTCAGGTCTCTCAACAGCAGGTACAAATCGACTCAGTCATTGTCCACGCTGGTGTAAATGACCTGAGGCGTACCTCCTTGGACTACATGAAAAGAGACATTGAGGAGCTCTCTGATTATGTAGCCCAGGCAGGTATGACCCTGACCTTGAGCAGTATCCTACCTTCACCAACAATGATGCCACAATACAGAGATAAGATGATCAGCTTTAACAATTGGCTTAAACTCTGGTGTCATTCAAAGGGGATCCAATGTCTGTCTGCCTGGGATGACATGCTGGACAAGCCACGCTGCTTGAGGGCGGCTTGCACCTGTCACCCTGGGATTCCGGATATTGGCAAAGGCTCTTGCCACCCCCATAGTGCCTTTTTTAGGCAAGGCTCAAATTCTAAACCTACCACCCTAGAACACAAAAAAGGAAAAAAACTAAGGGTAATGCTGCTCAATGCCAGAAGTCTCAATCTCAAAATGCACGCACTCGAGGCCCTTCTCAGTATGGAGAACATCGATGTCTGTGCTGTGACAGAAACCTGGTTCAAGGCTCCTGAGAGCACCCCAGCACTATCAGGTTTTACCTCATATCATGTGTTCCGGCCCCAAAATCCGGACAATACCAAGAAAGGAGGGGGGGTATCAATATTCATCAGGGACACCCACACCTCAAGATTGGTGGCAATGCACGATGCATCGGAGACCATCCAGGTGCAATTAACCATAGGCAAGACTGCTCTGCAAATTGTAGCATGTTACAGGCCACCCTCACAAACTCAGGAACCTCACATGGCTTTCCTGAAAACACTGGAGGGGATAAATGTATCTCCAAACACCATCATACTAGGTGACTTCAATTACCCTAATATAGACTGGGAACACTACTCAAGCCCAAACACCCTAGCCCAAAAGTTCCTGGAATTCATAAACTCAAATGCCATGGAACAACTAGTCACCATCCCCACAAGAGGAGAAAACATACTTGATCTCATCATCACGAACATGGGAGCACAATGTTCAACACGGAAGTATACCCCTCACTGGTGAGATCAGATCACAAACTAATCTCGCTGGAGGTCCTCATCCCACCCCACCTGAAATAAAAAGACCACAGTAAAGAACTTCTCAAAGCCGACTTCACACTTCTAAAGACTAGTGTGGTCTCCTTTAAGGCCCCGAGCGGGAAAACAGTACTCAAGCTGCTGAATCACTTACAAATGCCTTCTACCAGCACCTACAGGACTGCATGGATAAGGCAATCCCAAGCAAAACAAAGACTCTTTGTACCAAAGGCAAGCGTCCAGTCTGGTGGACCCCAGCTATAAACAAACTCTACAACAAAAGGAGGAAGCTACTACAAGATAGAGCAAAATCCTTAAAAGGTAAGACACCTTTGATCACTACAAGTAAAAAACTAAGAGCTCTCATAAAATCTTCCAAAGCAAACTTTGAGAGAAAAATAGCTAAAGACTCAAAAGACAATCATAAGGCCTTCTTTAGCTATGTTAGAAACCTGGGAGGAAACTCCCAGATATGCTCAGAATTAGTTCAAAATGATGTGAAGATTACTGATCCTACAGACATTGCCAACATACTGGCTGACAGGTTCAGTGCAAACTTCTCCCAAAGGAGAGATATCTACACCAAGCGATTGCAGCCCCCCAAACATCTCTAACGCCCAAGTGAGAACTGCTCTCTCCAAAGCAAAAAACACAGCATCCATGGGACCTGATGGTGTCCCCGGCTGTGTGCTCCACGAACTCAATGAGGAATTAAACCCACAGCTAGGACAGCTGTTTAATCATAGTCTCACCTCTGGATCATTACCCAGTGAGTGGCGCACTGCGACGGTGGTCCCACTTCACAAAGGCGGTGCCTCCACCGACCCTGGAAATTACCGGCCCATTAGCTTGACAAGCCTTATCTGCAAAGTCATGGAGAGGATCATAATGGATCTCATAAATAAAGACATAGGGAATTTGCAGACTTTGGATCCAACCCAGTTTGGCTTTGTCAAAGGCAGATCATGCCTTTTAAACTTGGTTGACTTTTTCGAAACAGTCACCAAAGCCATTGATGAGGGAAAGGCAGTCCATACAGCCTACCTCGATCTGGCGAAAGCCTTCGATACAATACCCCACTCGGGTATCATTGAAAAACTCATCAGCTTAAATGTTAACCCATACATCACAAGATGGGTTGCAAACTGGCTGAGTGACAGAACCCACAGGGTCAGAGTTGCTGGCGCCATGTCAGACTCAAAGCCTGTCACAAGTGGTGTCCCACAGGGCTCAGTCCTGGGCCCACTCTTGTTTGGCATCTACTTTTCTGAAGTACAAGCAAACACAGGAGGGTTATGGCTGACAAAGTTTGCAGATGACTGCAAACTGGGCGCCATAGTCGAAAACACATCTGACACAGATATCCTTCAGAAGGGTCTCACAGAAATGGATAACTGGTGCCAGAGCCATGGCCTAAAGTTAAATGCCAAAAAATGCATAGTCATACCCTTCGGGAAAAACAAGGTTACCCCTAGCTACCATATAGGTGGCAATCCACTGAGCACAGAAGAAGTTATCAGGGACCTGGGGACCCAGGTTGACAGTAGCCTGTCATTCGACACCCATGTAGCCAAAGTAGTTAGGAAGACCTTCTACATTGCCCACCTTATCATGAAGGGATTCACATCTAGATCAAGGGAGGTCATAGTTTCCCTATACTCATCACTCATCAGACCAATGATTGAGTACAATGCCCCATTCGGAATGTATCTGACCCGACACTTACAGCAGCTGGAGAGGCCACAAAAGTTCCTCACCAAAAGGATAAAGGGTCTCAAAAATCTGTCCTATGCTGCCCGACTGAAATAACTTCAGCTCTATTCAGTCGCTTACCGCTTGCTCAGAGGTGACCTGTGCCTGACATACAAGGCCATGTCAAACCCAGATTTGATGAATATGCTTCACCTCAAAAAATCTAGATCCGTCAGAGCCACAAGGGCGGGAGACTTAATCCTCGACACGGCTATTAATAGGACGTGCTGGAGGGATAGATACATCACCCAAAGACTCCCTATGCTGTGGAACAAAATCCCGGTATATGTGAGGCAGAGCACCTCGCTGGCCTTGTTCAAGAGAAATCTTGACCAATGGATGGGAGATCGCAGATATACCCCAGGGATTACCTCAGTGTCACTGCTCGACAGAGGCACAGCAAAATAATGGGTATAGTTCCCCATACTAAAGGGGTGGCGTAAGCCACAAAACTATGGGGTAGGCTTGTAAATGCCCTCGGGCAGATAGCCTAGTATGAACCTATGAACCTATGAACCTATAAGATACAAGCAGTTAAAATGTTTTTAGACTCTTTAGTCTTATACACAGGTCAGGCATATTTTTATCAACCAGAGGAGTTGTGGATAGCAGTTAATAAAGAGCTGAAGAACTTTATTTGGAAGGGGAAGACATTGAGTCAAGTGGGATAAGCTGATTCTTCCAGTAGAACAGGGCAGATTGGGATGATCCAATTTGAAAGGGAATTTCAGAGATACACAGTTAAGACTCCTATATATAACTCAAGCAGAAAACCATAATGCAAAGTGGAAAGGGATGATGATGAAACATGAGGGAAGCTCAAGAAACAAGGAGAGACTGGGATTTTGAATGCAGGCCTTTAAGGAGAATAACAATAATCATGCAGAATATTATATCCATAAAGTAGCAGAAAGTATTCTAAGAACTAATCCAACACTGGAATGGAGAAAGGAGATTCTGCCAATAGGGATGACTGCAATTAGGTATACAGACAATAGGCAAGGGGGGGGGGGATTTATTGGGGAAAACTAGCAAAGGAACCAAGGTATTGGGATGAAATAACTAGACAGAGAAAGATAATAGAATGGGAAAACGCCAAGAATTTATTTGGACTGCAGGTTAGAGACTGCCTTCCCTATCAGGGACTGATATCAGAGTATAGGCAAAGAGAAAGAAATAGGGAGTTTCTAAACAAAAGGCCAGCACTGGTGGAGTTTTTAATAGAATCTGGAGCAGAAGCTGCCATTAAAAAGGAATAATTAGTAGAGCATATAAAATATTGCATGATAACTATAAGAATCAGAGAAGGTTAGAAAAAATTGAGAAAAGATAATGGATAAGCAATTCACAAAGAAGTAATGGGGAGGATAGATGTATGTCTCCCAAATATGCAACAAAATCTGGAAGATTTAGGATTTATGCCTGGAAATGTTTACATAGATATTTTTATACCCCAAGTAGATGCCAGAGAATTTTTCTTCAGACAGACAGTAATTGTTGGATATGTGAAGGGGAGGAAAGAGGTAATTGGAAACATTTTCTGGAAGTGCAGTGAATTGACAGACTTTAAGAATTCCCTGCAGGATACACTGTCAGAGATGCCGGGTGGGCAGATTGGTCTGACAAGGAAGATGATTTTTCTGAGCTATGACACAGAATCGGAATTGCCTAGACATGGTAAGGCCTTGCTGTGTCTAATAATGGTGGCTGCCAAAAAAGCAATTACTAGAAAATGGAAATCAAAACCTAAGCCAACTATACTGGAAGTAGTGAATATAGAAACAGAGATAAAACAAATGGAATTAAGATCTTTAGAAAAGGGTAGGTGCAAAACACATAGGAAAAAATGGTAACTGTGGGAACAAGACATACAAGGGAGGAATGAGGTCTAAAAGGCGTCAGGACTTAAATGAGCTATGTAATGTTTGAGTGAGAAAGATCGGGTAGATTATAAGTGATATATAATTTTGCAACTTGGAGTGTGTCAGTATGGTTTGTGATGTAAAATGCTTGCGACTAGGATTGTGTTGGTGTGGTTTGTTTTCATTTATATAAATGCATGCTTGCCTATGTAGTAAGTGATGGTTTAATAAATATTTTTCTTGTTTAAAAAAAGGCAGGAATTGAATAATTGATGTAATAGTGCTTACATTATACAATATATATAGCAATATATGTGAAGTATAATGTTTGTTATATTAATATAGTTTGATTATTTTTATATGAATATAAATTTGCCTGTGTCACAAGTGATAATTCAGTAAAGGTGTTTGGAAAAAAAAATAGGTTGCATATATGGAATGTTTTCAAATACATCTGCAACATATTGCAGTGTGTCTGAATGTCAGAGGGGAGACTGTATGGACATGTATGTGTACCAAGTACTATTTGGTTTACAATAACGAGTGTCAATGGCATACCCATGGATCGCCTGCATTAGCCTTGAGCCTACTACTGTGCTACAAACATAAAAAGGCCAAGGGTCTTACGCCAGTGGACTGTGGTCATGGTGCTCTCATACTATGTTTTTATTGACAGGTTGGGAAAGGTGAGTAACATAAAATGATATTCAGGTGTGTTGGTAGGCCCTGTAGTACTACAAAAGTTATGAGGACATTTAAGATACAGGGGAAGACCACTGTCATGGTGGAAGACATATGTGTTATGTGCTATGTTTTGGGACCTTGGCATATGGAACGGAACACAATATGCTTCAGATATCTCTGTGGTCCAGCAGGGATTTCTTTGCAGCTCGTTATGTGTCAGGGATACACATATGCTGTTGTACCGATTTCTGTTGAATGGTGGCACTGGTACAGGTGGCATATGCCTGATCATGAGTCGAATGTAATATAGTCCATCGTAACACTGGACTTTGTTATGGTGTATTAAAATGTGCATGTGAGAGGTATAACACAACAGCACTTTACATGTGTGTATTCTTTATATTTCTGGCTGAAAAATGCCTGAGAAGAACAGGAGGCGGTATGAGTAGTTCTCCCAGATAGATAATGTCATTATATTGGAGACCCTCCATGAATATGATCATCAGAACATCTCAATGATAAGAAAGATCAGGCCTTTAATCAGCATGTCTGGTGGCAGCTTACTGGATATGTCAACATACTAGGTTGCCATAATTACACTCATGACTGCAACATGGAAACCTTCTTGGAAGAAGAATGGAGGATCATGTTTGGGGATCTGCAGACAAAGTCACTACTAAATGACATGGAGCATGGCATCTCTGTTCTGGGGTGCATGATAGGTCCCTCAGAATTAGTGGAGGACTTCACTGCCACGTGGAACTTCACCAGTGTACTTTGGGTGTCAGTGAGCAATGCCCCAAGCATGTATTACCTAACATGTATAGCTTGCAGTGCAACCTGCCTCGCCTAGACCCATACCCGAAATGCATATTATCATTTTGTTCCTACAAGCATTTCTGGACTTGAGCAGCAATATCTGCACAAGGCATATGGCCTGTAGGTTTTGCATGACACTCTAGCGGTACCATCACTGGGATACAGTTGTTTGAGAAAGTTGTAGTAATACATCATCATTAATATCATCATCATCCTCAACAACCCCCTTTTTCCCATTTTCTACATGGGGTCGGGGGTGTCATGTCAGTTATTGCCATCTCTCTCAATTCTTCTTTTTCTTTCCATCTTTGCCTTGTAAACTGATAGAGTTTCTTTGTGCCATCTACTGAGTCACTTTCCAGAAGCTGCTAGAGTGCTTCTGATGCCTTGTTCTTTGTTATAGCAACTCCTTTCTTAGCTTCTTTGTTAGCCAACCAGTATTCCTTCCTAACCTGGTCCATCTTCTCTATCTTCCAGATTTTCCTACACTCTTTTTCTTTTGATGACTTTCTGGACTTCTGCATTTCACCAACAGCTTTCCTTATATAGCTTATTTGCATGCCTGGCTCAGACACATATGTTCTGCAATCTTCACACAGGCTGTTTTCAACTGCCATTATTCTTCAACTCCACCTATTTCTACTTCTTCTTAAGGTGCTAGAGTTCTGAGTAGTTCCTTGAACTATTGTGCTTTCTCTCCGCGCAGCTTCCAAGTCTTCAGCCTAGTCTCTATTAACCTTGGAGTCTTCTTTAACTACTGTGTGCAGCTGATTGTGGTAACCAGTGGTTTATGCTGATGGCTGACTGTTTCACTTGGGATGAATTTGCAATCACTGATTCTAGCCCAGTGCCCTTTCCTTACTATGAGGAAGTCTACCTGAGTTGCATGTCGGTCACACTTGTATGTCACATTGTGATTGTCTCTCTTTCTGAACCATTAACCATTGCTACTATCAAGCAGACAGAAGTCTAGAATGGCTTCCCCATCTTTATTCCTGTTGCCCCACCCACATGGATCCAGGCAGTCCTCATATCCTATTCTTTCTGTCCTAATATGTGCATTCAGGTTACCCATTACCACCACCACAAATTCCTGTTGTTCTGATTTATTTAATAGGTCTCTTTTCCTCTACTATCATAACCCTGTTGTGTGGCATAGGCTGAGATTATGAATACTGCCTTATCATTACACTGAAGTTTGATTGCCATGAGTCTGTCCCTAATTCTGTTGACATCCTTCTGAAGCCTCTCCCTCACGACAATTCCCACACCATTTCTAGCCTGTCTTCCTCCTGAGTAACAGACTCTGGATTCCAAGCCAAGTGGCTTTGCTGCATTGCCCTCCCATCCTGTCTCCTGGATACAAAGGATGTCCATCCTCTTACATTCCATCAGGTCATCCACTTCCAAGCACTGTACTGTCAGTGAAACTGCACTGATTGCTGAATCCTTAGTTAGTGTTTGTCAGGTTAATTGGTTTATGTCCAGCTTTCCCCTCAATGGAGCACATACACTCGTCTCACCTTTAGCAAGGGTCCCTACCATAGCTCAGAGTAGGCTGGTTCCTCAACTCACTTATCACCGGCAAATATCCATGCCCATTTGACGGTTAGTCAATATGACAAAATCACCTAGAGTCATAGTTTTACACTGTCAAGTAGCTAGCCCTTCCACGGCATGCAGTCTGTGATCCATGTTCTCCTATCTTAGAATACATTGCACCCCAGTATATCCCCAAAGCAGATGATCTATACAACTGTCCCCTCTGTAGGGCACATCAAGAGTCTGTGTTGCTGCCCACACCTCTGTTCTTAGGTGGCTTTGAGATGGAAACACTCAGCATGTTTTTTAGAGGGGGAAGGAACCCCACAGAGACACAGGGAGAACCATGTACCTTGTGCATGGGAGGTGAACACCTTAACCATTATGCCACCTGGTCTGTTGCATTAATACGCTCTGGTGTCCCAATGTGTTTTCAAGGGTGTTTCAGTGCCGAGGTCCTCCACTCTGGACACTGGCATTCCTTATGTTGGGAAGCTGTCTGAGCATGATTTTGATGGCTGCCAGAGCCCATCACAGTCTATGGTCACAGATACAGAGTTAAGCATGGGTACTACTGCACACAAATCACCTCCCCCTTCCTGGGCAACACTGCTGTACCTGTGCAATCCACCTGTCAGTCCAAGAATGCCAAGGAAGGAGATAAGCTGACTAAAATGTAAGCACAGGGTGCACCCTCTCCTCTACTGAAGAGGCATCCCCAGCTGCTGGTAGCTTCCTTGACCATGGAGAGGGAAGTAAGGGTCAGTCTACTGGTGCTGGTAATTCCATGGGTCCTACTCTACATTTTGCTGCATGTCTTCATGACGACTACACAGTAAATGTGTAGGGCCATTATACAGACACAGGGTGATGCCACTGCAGCTACAGTATAATTGACTGGTGTGATGTGTGGTCTGAATGACAACCTCGGAGAGGGCCTATCCCATTTATGCAGCACTTTTGAAAGATGCCATAGGGAGTCTGTATGCTACAGGTATTCATGTGAGGCCACACATTGTGGCCACTGTCATTCTTGTAGCCGATCCCCTTCCACGTCTTGTGAGGAAGCCCACCATGGGAGGGTAAGGACATAGTCTAGGTCCTACAGTGGCACCACCTTCATGCCTGCAACCAGTGCTGAGGGCAAAGCAGACTGGAGTGGATGGGGTGCATCTGCTGAACCCATTTGTAGCATGCGTTGCCATTCTTGCTCATGGAGCACTCCATTTTATGTACTCACTGTGGATTGTCCCAGTGTCAATCCTCTGAGAGGACACTCCCATGGACGGGAACATACACATTCAGTGCAGATATCTTTTACATGTGCCTTTGACCTGTCCCTGAGCCCTCAGCACAGTACAGCAAATATAAGAGCATACACACACACACACACACACACACACACACACACACACACACACACACACACACACGCATACACACACACATGCACACGCACACACACACGCACACACACATGCACACGTGCCCCCATTAGCACCACTCATCTTTGCTCAGGTACACCACACTGGAGGCATTATCCTCACCCTGACCAGTCTTCATGTCACACTACAATCACCTGACAAAGACACACACACACACACTCACCCAGAGCAACCCCCCCCCCCTCACAATGCCCATAGCTGACACATGCCCCTCCCCCATTAACATGATGACAACTGTGTCTTGCTCTCAGTGCTCGGTTACCAGGATAGCGTGTATCTGATGTACAGTGTGGCCAGTCCATGCATGGTGTAGCATACCTGGTTGTAGTACTGCACTGTTTAAAATGAGAAGATTTAATAAAGGAGTTTTAAAAATCTTTTGTCAAACCTACTAGGAATGCATGAATAAAAGCAATAATTGGTCCAGCAGCAATCTTACAATCATGAGGAATTTTAAATAAGCACAGAGAAATATTTACAAAAAGGTTTAGTTGTGATTAATAAAAAAATTATGAGACCTATGGAATGCACCTGTTTATACAGTAGGAGTCCTTACATGTTAAAGCCATTTCCAGGTCTGCAGTGATGTCTGTTTATGAAGAAAATGTGTTGGGTCCATTTTTGTTTTATTAAAAAAAATAAACTTACTCAGTTTTGTTGTACAATTCCTTTAAATTAAAACTGGAATAAAACTTCTTTGTCTGTTGACTTCTTAAGTTTATGAAGCAGTACAATTTACAGTCAAATAAAAAGCATCTTGCATCTATGAAAATATTATATTTTGTGGTAGCAGGAATGGCAGCATATTACAAGCTATTCTAACTATCTGTAGATGTAGCTTTATATACAACTGAAGAAAACAAGGCACAGAAACACGACTGGAAGCATAAAATGTTAAAAGTTTAATGAGGTAAGCACTTTCACACCAAATACTAGTGCTTCTTCAGACTATATAAAAAGTACATCAACAAACACTTTTAATATATTCACTCTAGTTCAAAGCAGCCAATAAACATCAGAGAAGAGTAAAAACTTAGCTACAGCTTGTATCATTTAAAGAGACATTGTGCTTACAGTGCAGGTTTAATATAAACCCTGTCATTTAAATCTGGGAATTTGTCAGCTTGCCATAAAATAATTCAATGCAATTCTCTGCTTTCAGTGAAATTTTTCACATCACCTCCACGTATATTTTCAGAAATAATTCCAACAACTTGAAATTAAAACCATGTTCATTTTCATTCTGCATGCAGTGTCTGGCTAGTGCATTTTTGGTGTCACCATTCCTAATACAATACATATGCTCCCGGACTCGTTCCATCAGTGACCTGCTAGTTTTTCCTACATAGAAACAGTGGCAAACTGTTTATGTCACCACATAAATCAGACTCTTGGTTCGACAGTTAGCTTTAACCTCAAAGTTATACTCAAACCGGGTGACTGGATGAATAAAACATGCTGATGTATTAAGAAATGTACAGAAATTGCATGAAAGGCATTGTTTAGTACCTGCCCAACCATCACCTAGTCTCTTGTCTTTTTCTTTTACATTTTTATAAGAAAGCTGCCTTTTAAGAGATTTCTTGTTCTTAAAAGCAAAATTTGGTCTGTGACCAACAACTTTTGAAATATCATTGTCTAAGCTCAATACAGACCAGTTTGACTTAATAATGTTCAATATGCCAGTCATATTATTAGTATAAAATAAGGACATAGGCATACTATTCCTATTACTAATGGCCTGGGAAGACTTTACTTCAAAGACTTGATTTGAAAAATATGGCTTTGCCTTATTTACCCTTTGTGTAGCTCCCATGCTAATGTTCCTTTCAACCTCACATGCTTTATAGCCCCTTTCATGAAATTCCTTTCTAAGCATCTGGACATCTTGCCTGAAAATTCATCACAATTATTCAGTCTTGACACTCTCATTGTTTGACCCTTGATAACATTCCGAAATATATGGCCAGGGTGCATACTGTCCCTGTGCAAGATGGCATTCCTCCTGCAATATTTTCTATATAATTTAGTCTGGAGGCTCCTGGTTGTGTCAATGCTGACTAGCATATCCAGGAAATCTATTTCACTAGTAGAGAACTTGTATGCAAATTTTAGAAAAGTGGTAGTGGACTCCAAATAGCTAATGAACAGCATAATCTGTTCTTCAGTCCCCCCCCCCACACACACACACAAAAAACAAGTCATCTACAAATCTCCTGTAGAAGCTCACAAATGGGGCATATTCACCCAAATTTAACAGGGAGTTGTTCTCCCACTCAGCCATGACTGTGTTGGCATAGTTATTGGCACAGGGTGTGCCCATAGCTACGCCAACCTTCTGTAGAAACAAATGTCCTTCAAAAAGAAATACATTCTTTAATAACACAATTTCCAGGAACATGCAAATGAGATCAATTTTACTTGCTGTAAACACGCTGTTTTTAACAAGGAATTCATGTACCATGGAAATTCCCAAAGAATGAGGGATGGCAGTAAATAATGATAAAACATCCATTGTTACTAACAAAAAAACATCTCTCAACTTCCTGTTTACACTATATTTGTATAAGTCTTCGAGAAACTGTTTGCTGTCTCGCAAGACCTGCTCCTGTCTCTCCAATAAAGGTCTCAGGTTCTTTTCAATGAATGTAGAAAAAGGCTCTGTGAGCCAAGCACTTCCTGAGAAAATACGTCTAAATGGTGATTGTAATGCATTCTTATGTATTTTTGGGAGACCATGGAAAACTGGAATCAATGGGAACTCAACAGATAAATAGGTGTATAATTCATTGGTAATAATATGACTGCAATAATAAACAAAGCAGCATCAACCTCAGCTTTCAGGGTTTATATTAGAACATCAAAGTTTTAAAACTTTGAATGTTCTAATATCGAACCATAGTCAGCGAAAGCTGAAAACATTGAGCATACAGAACAGCAAATTTTTCCTAGGGAAAAAATTTGCTGTTCCAAAACACATACACACAACACAAGCACACCAAACAAACAGCAATCCACACACATACACCTAAAATCTTACACCTAACCCTACACTGAACTATACACACACCACTAACTATCCACTTACCTTAACCCAAACCCTAACCCTAAGGTCCATCACTATCGCACACTCACCTCACCAGCACCCTAACCCTAACTCACCTACCCCGCCCTAACCCTCATGTCCACACAACTGCACACTTACCTGACCCGCCCATAACCCTAACTCGCCTAATCTGCCCTAACCCTCACGTCCACACAATCGCACACATACCTAACCCGTGCCCTAACCCGCCCTAACCCTCATGTCCACACAATCGCACACATACCTAACCCGCACCCTAACCCTAACTAACCTAACCTGCACTCAATCGCACACTTACCTGAACCCAACCTGTAACTTTCCACCACAGCGCTGAAAATACAGAAGCAACAGAAACAGACAACTGAATTCTTTCCCTAGGAAAAATTCAGTTTTCTGTTGCTTCGATATTTTCAGCTTTCGCTGAATAGAGTTCGATATTAGAACATTCGAAGTTTTGAAACTTTGATGTTCTAATATAGACCCAGCTTTCATGATATCTATCACATCAAAATTAATTCTGGCATAATCACTCTCATCTAACAAAGTAGAACAAATGGTATTAAAATAGTATTCATAATCCATTACAATAATAGCACTGCCTTTATCAGTATTTTTATTATTATATCACAATCTTGTTGCAAAGACACTAGAGCTTCTATCTCTGAGGCACTCAGATTGCAAAACGTTCTTTTAAGCATGCCACTATTGGTAGCTTGCAACAGGTCATGATCACATTTTTTACAAAATGTGTCCAATACAGAATGTAAATTTGGCTGAAAAGTGCTTGGTTTCTTAAAACTAGAAGCCACTTCATCGTTAGAATACAACATTTTTAACATTACATTGTGTGCAAACTTTTTAATGTCAGTAACTGTCTCTGTAAACTGACAACCTTGTGCTGGAATAAAATTTAAACCATGACTTAAAAGTGACATCTGAGCATCCAAGCAACTGTTAAACATTTCTTAGAAATTGGTTTTCTCTTGCCACATTCTCTTTATCGTTCACTGGTCTTCCTCTTGCCAATACCTCTTCCTCCCTCTGCTGTTCGAGCAAGACTGAAGTATAGGCTCCTTCTGCTTGATGGGCAGTGGTAGTGGCAGAGAGCTGGAAGCTGTTTTCTGGACTATCTTTCTCTTCACATCTGGCAGTTTGGGGAGGCCAGGAGTTACTAAAGGGCCCTCCACAGTGGAGTGGGAAGTGGATAGTGTGTCTATGGTTGCAGCAGTATTAGCACAAACAATTTCAACACTAGTAACACTGTTCTCAGAAGTTATATTATTGGTCAAGTTACTGTTCAACATACTGTTTCTAGGCCAGGTAAATACATTCCCTTGTCTGAAATCAACAGTGTCTCTATTTAACTTCTTTTGCTTTTGTATTTTTAGTCACTGTTCATATGAAATAATATTATCAATCACACCATCCATCTTGGACAAAAATTCATCACCAAACATATCAGTTAGTTCACAGTATTTAGCATTAGCAGCTTCACTCAATTCTAATTCAATAGGTTTAAAAAAAAGTCAGGTAGCAAACGAATATAATTAAAACTGCATTCTAAATTCAGTTGCTGCCACTTACACAAAAGTTCAGCATAAGTTTCACCATATGTGGGCATATTTAAAACAAGCAGCCCATGAGGGATAATTTTATGAAACAAACAAGCTTCTAAGTGTAAGCATAGCCACTGAAGGTGCTTAAGTTTATATATATCATTTTCAAGTTCTCTCACCACTGAAAATAGATGTGCTTCTTTAACATTCAATGTAACAGTTCCATTCACCAGCTCAGTGTTGATTTTTGCTAGCAGAGGGTTAGTTTATCTTGTCAGCAATCTGGTAAAATGATTACTGGTTGTATTAAATCCATTGCACTGCTGCTCTGTATCCAAACTCTCAGCCCTGCTAACAAGGGGAGAAAAATCACTGACAGAAGCAAAGAAGAAAATCCCCAAGGAACGAACTGTGCCTGCAAGCCAACAATAAATGTAACTGAAGAAAAAAAGTCAGAGAAACGTGACTGGAACTTTATATAGAAATGTGTGTCACTTAATGCTCTTCTACACAACATCCAACCGCATTTAAGTCTGTACTGTACTAAGCGGACGTAAATGCGGTCAGATGTGCAAAAGGATGTTAAGCGAAGCACAATGTAAAGAATACAGTGTTCACTTAATGTCATCATCACTTAACGTTATATGCAATAAAAGCTATCCTGGACATTAAGCAGTGCATACCTGTATGTCTATCTATCTATCTATATATAGATATATATATATATATGTGTGTGTGTGTGTGTGTGTGTGTGTGTGTGTGTGTGTGTGTGTGTGTGTGTGTGTGTGTGTGTATATATATATATATATATATATATATATATATATATATATATGGATCTGTGTCAGATGATCTGTATTTCAGAAGCTCGAAATTTATAAGGACAAGACCATATGATCAAGTTTCCGAAAACCTGAACATCAAAAAAAAAATACACAAAAATCTACTTTTTTTTTTTTACATTTATACAAGGGGCAAGCCCACCTGCACCCCTCCCCATGTGGGGACACCCCAGCAAATTATATATACCAACTCCAAGACCACACTACAGTAAAGAAAAGGGTAGAATTCCCAATCCTCACTGTACTGCGATCTCGATTTAAAAGCTTCAACAAAGTATTAGTTTAAGGGTGTGCACACTTATGCAACCAGCTTGTTTTTTATTTTTTAGATTTTTTTCTCCCCTAACAGATTTGTTTGTTTTTCAATTGAATTGTACAGGTTATAGGTCACATTAAAGGTGAGAAAGTTTTGAAATGATTTATTGTGGTCTCATATATATCACAAAAACCTGGCATTTTAACATGGGTGTGTAAACTTTTTATATCCACTGACAAAACCTGTACCGCTACACCATCTACAACAAATAGCACTGAATGTATAGCATCCCAATTTAACTCTCATTTCATCACAACTATCACCTCACTTTTAAACAACAACAAATTTAACCAACCCCTTACAGTGCCTACCTCTACTAACTCTAAACCCAACTACTTCTCTTTTAAACCCATACAAACCTCGTATATCAAAAAACTCCTATCAAAATTAAAACCTACCTGTCTAACAGCTGACCAACTCCCTAATGACTTCTTAAAAATTGCTGCAAGCTCCATCGCCTATTCCGTATCTATCTTAATCAATAGTTCCATCGCAGAACAATATGTCCCCATACTATGGAAAATATCCCATATCATCCCCCTCCATATGGGAGACCCATCTAAAGATCTCTCTAATTACTGGCCCATTGCCATTCTCTCACCCCTAGCCAAAACCTTAGAGAAATGTATCCATAAGCAGCTCCTAGACCACCTCACTACAAATAACCTCTTATCTAGTTCACAGCACAGCTTCCGCCCAAAGCACAGTACCTCCACAGCCCTCATAAGTTTCACTAACGACATCAACCTCCTCAAAAGAAATGGACAACTAGTCTCTACTATATTCCTTGATATGTCCAAATCTTTTGATATGGAATCCAACCAACTACTACTCAACACTCTAGCCTCCTTCAACCTCAACTCTACAGCTCTCAGCTGGTTCTTTAGCTACCTTACTAATCGACAACAAGCAACTAAATGGGATAATAAACTCTCCAGACTCCTCCCAGTCTCTGTTGGGGTTCTTCAGGGTTCCATCCTTGGCCCTCTCCTTTTTATTATATTCACAAATAGTCTAAACACTGCCACTAAATCTGCTTCTATCATTCAATATGCTGACAACGCTATTCTTATTTGCTCTGCTCCCACACCCCAAGAACTCCAAGAGAAACTGCAAAAGTCATTTCTAGATATTGAAAATTATCTAAATGAACTTCAACTCATCCTAAACCCAAACAAAACAAAATTAACGATCTTCTCTAAAAGGAAATACAAAGCAAAACCACCTCCTCTCTCCCTCTACTCCACTAATGGCACTATAATAGAACCAGTTAACCAAAGAAAACTACTTGGTGTCATGATAGACAACAACCTATCATTCAATAAACACATATCACTCACAATAAAGTTCACATCAAACTTGGTGCACTATATGGAGCCAAACCTTACCTTACTCAAAAGCCAGACTAGCCACAACCAGATCCCACCTCCTATCTAGTCTTCTCTACTGTTCTCAACTTTTCACTAACCTGCACAAGTCTGATTTACATCTACTTGATTCCTGCTATAACAAAATAGCAAAATATGCTGTTAATATACCCAACAGGACCCAACAATGCCTTGCGCTTCAAAAATTACACTGTCCTGAATTTTCCAATCTTTTATTGCTCAATCAGCTCACCACTGCCCACTCCATTATCCAAAACCTGAAAACTGCCCTGCACTCTCCAACCTAGTGCAACTAAATACCAACCTCCGGACCCTTAGATCATGTGATAAACCTATACTCAAGGTAACAAAGTTCCATAATTACTTTGGTGACTCTCTCTTCTCCTTCAAAGTAGCCAAACAGTGGAACATATTACCCCAGAATATCTTAAAAAACACAGATCATCATAGCTGCAAATAACTCCTAAAGGAATACCTTACTCAACAATGGCTATGCTCTTGTAATACTCCTGGCTAGTTCCTCATGGCGTCAATCAAATGTTTTCTATTCTGCTATCTTCTTGTCCTACTTTTACCAAATGAAAATACCACGATGGCTTTTAGTTATATACATCTAATGAGTTTCATATTACTGTCTGTAATAAGGTTTAAGAAATGTAATGGTTTCTGTTTTACATTCACCTTTTTTGTAAATTGTGATTATTGGCAACTGTCAAACTTTTTGTATATTGTTTGTAAATCTTTTAATAATTTTTTAAAATCTTTTTGTACTATTGTTATGAATCTTATCTCCCAGGGTCTCTGCTGGAAGTGGGCTACTTGCCCAGCCGTACTCTACCCGGTTAACAAATGTAAAATAAATAAATAAATAATACATGGCTGTATGTGCACACCCTTAAACTAATGCTTTGTTGTGTGTGCACACCCTTAAACTAATACTTTGTTGAAGCATCTTTTGATTTAATTACAACATTCAGCCTTCTTGGGTAGGAGTCTATCAGCATGGCACATCTTGGCTTGGCAATATTTGCCCACTCTTCCTTAGAAAAGCACTCCAAATCTGTTAGGTTGAGAGGGCATCTCTTGTGCACAGCCCTCTTCAGGTCACCCCCACAGATTTTCTATTGGATTTAGGTCTGGTCTCTGGCTGGGCCATTCCAAAACATTAATTTTCTTCTGGTGAAGCCATTCTTTTGTTGATTTGGATGTATGCTTGGGGTCATTGTCATGTTGAAAGTTGGAATTCCTCTTCATCTTCAGCTTTCTAGCAGATGCCTGAAGGTTTTGGGCCAAAAGTGACTGGTATTTGGAACTGTTCATAATTCCCTCCACCTTGACTAAAGCCCTAGTTACAGCTGAAGAAAAGCAACCCCAAAGCATGATACTGCCACCACCATGCTTCACCATGGGGATGGTGTTCTTTTGGTGATGCAAAGTGTTGTTTTTGCACCAAAAGTACCTTTTGGAATTGTGGCTAAAAAGTTCAACATTAGTCTCATCAAAACATAACACATTTTTGCTTTTGGGAGACTTGGTGTATTGTTTTGCAAATTTTAGCCAGGCCTGGATGTTTTTCTGTGTAAGAAAAGGCTTCCGTCTTGCAACCCTTCCCCATAGTCCAGACATATGGAAAACACGGGAGATTGTTGTCACATATAGTATACAACCAGTACTTGCCAGTAATTCCTGCAGCTCTTTCAGTGTTGCTCTAGGTCTCTTGGCAGCCTCCCTGACCAGTTTTCATCTTGTCTTTTCATCAGTTTTGGAGGGATGTCCAGTTCTTTGCAACATCATGTTGTCCCATATTTTCTCCACTTTTTGATGACTGTTGTCACTGTTCCATGGTATATCCAATGCTGTGGAAATGTTTTTGTACCCTTCTCCTGGCTGATACCTTTCAACAATGAGATCCCTTTGATGCTTTGTAAGCTCTCTGTAAACCATGGCTTTTGCTGTAGCAGGCAGCTGAGTAAATGTCAGGAAATCCTACTAGGACAGCTGAACTATATTTGGGGTTAATCAGAGTCTCTTTAATTGATGGCAGGTGTGTGCCCAAGAAGACTGAATGTTGTAATTAAAAAGTGCTTCAACAAAGTATTAGTTTAAGGTTGTGGACACACAACAAAGTATTAGTTTAAGGGTGTGCACACTTATGTAACCAGCGTATTATATGTTTTTTATTTTTTATACTTTTCCCGTAACAGATTTGTTTATTTTTCAATTGAATTGCACAGGTTGTAGGTCACATTAAAGGTGGGAAAAGTTTTGTGAAATGATTTATTGTGGTCTCATTTTTTTATATTATAAAAACCTGACATTTTAACAGGGATGTGTAAACTTTTTATATCCACTGTGTATATATATATATATATATATATGAGCACTACAGAATCCTGAAAGACCAAAATCCTGAAGACCAAAATCCTAAGACCAAAATATCGAAAGTTCAAAATACTGAAAACTCAAAATACTGAAAAAACACAGGATACCAAAACTTACTATATTCCAGCACAAGTGCAGAAACAAATAAAAGACAAATCATATTACTCTTCTCCAAGTACAAGCAGGGAGGCTAGCACCCCTGCACCCCCCACACCCCCCGCTACTAAAATATATCAAGTCCAAGATTGCACTTAATGTAGTGAAGTGCAATCTCGGAGTTGATATATTTAAATAGCAGGGGTGTGGGGGGTGCAGCCCCCCACATAGAAGGGGTGCAGGGGGGCATGCCCCCTGCGTATAGTTGAAGGGTATTATTTTTCTGTATGTACTTGTGCTGGAATATAGTAAGTTTTGGTATCCTGTGTGTTTTCAGTATTTTGAGTTTTCAGTATATTGAACTTTCGAGATTTTGGTCTCAGGATTTTGGTCTTCAGGATTTTGGGCTTTCAGGATTCTGTAGCGCTCCTATATATATATATGTATATGAATATATGATGTTTGCAGATGACATTGTGATCTGTAGTGAGAGTAGGGAACAGGTGGAGGAGACCCTGGGGAGATGGAGATATGCTCTAGAGAGAAGAGGAATGAAGGTCAGCAAGACTAAGACAGAATATATGTGTGTGAATGAGAGGTAGGATAGAGGAATGGTGAGGATGCAAGGAGTAGAGGTGTCGAAGGTGGATGAGTTTAAATACTTGGGGTCAATAGTTCAGAGTAACGGTGAGTGAGGAAGAGAGGTGAAGAAGAGAGTACAGGCAGGATGGAGTGGGTGGAGAAGAGTGTCAGGAGTGATTTGTGACAGACGAGTACCTGTAAGAGTGAAAGGGAAGGTCTACAAGAGGGTAGTGAGACCAGCTATGTTATATGGGTTGGAGACAGTGGCATTGACAAAAAGGCAGGAGTTTGAGCTGGATGTGGCAGAATTAAAGATGTTAAGATTTGCACTGTGTGTGACGAGAGTGGACAGGATTAGGAATAAGTATATTAGAGGGTCAGCCCAGGTTGGAAGGTTTGGAGACAAAGCCAGAGAGGCACGATTACATTGGTTTGGACATGTGCTGAGGAGGGATGCTGAGTATATTGGGAAAAAGATGCTAAGGATGAAGCTACCAGGTAACAGGAAAAGAGGAAGGCCTAAGATAAGGTTTATGGATGTGGTGAGAGAGGACATGCAGGTGGTTGGTGTGACAGAGCAAGATGCAGAGGACAGGAAGAAATGGAAACAGGTGATCTGCTGTGGCGACCCCTAATGGGAACAGCTGAAAGAAGATGATGATGATATATATGTGTGTGTGTGTGTGTGTGTGTGTGTGTGTGTGTGTGTGTGTGTGTGTGTGTGTGTGTGTGTGTATAACCCTGAACTATTCCAAATGGAACTAAGAGCTTGCAACTGGTCTCCCTTATAAAACCTCCCTTTAGATGAAGCCGTTAGTTACTTTAACTCCAACTTTCTTGCCATTCTCAACCACCATGCTCCAACCAGATTAATTAAAATTAAAACCAAATCTACTCCATGGCTTTCAAAAGAAACCAAACATGAAATAAATCTTAGAAACAAACTTTGGGCAAAATGGAGGAAGACTAAAAACCCTATAGACCAACTAACATTTAGACAGCTAAGAAATGAAACCAAGAAAGCTATAATATCTGATAAAAGAAACTACTACCTACAATCCCAACAAGCTAATCAAAACAACCCACAAAAATTTTGGGCTAGCATTAACCAACTACTCCATCCAGGTCAATCCACTACTCCAAATCCTCAAAATACTGACCAAAAAATCTATTGAATACAGCTAATGCTTTCAATACCTTTTTTACTAATGCTATACAAACACTAGCTAGTCAACTATCACCTAATAACTTCACTCTACCTTCCTATAAATCAACCTTACCCCTACTTTTCATATTCAACCTGTCCCAACAACAAATATTCTAACCCTTCTACAGAAACTAAAACCATGCTCACCCTCAGCAGACCAACTACCTGCTGAATTCCTACAACAATCAGCCAAAGCTATTGCTTATCCCATTTCTATTCTGATCAATAGAACTATTACTGAAAGTCATATCCCCAGTTTATGGAAAATCTCCCATATTATCCCCACCCATAAAGGTGGACACTCCACTGAACTCTCCAACTACTGCCCCATTGCCCTTCTCTCTCCTTTGGCAAAGATCATGGAGAAATGCATTCACAATTACTTGACCGTCTAACCCAAAATAATTTACTTTCCAACTGTCAACATGGATTCAGACCTTCACATAGCACTAGTACTGCCCTTCTTTCCTTCACAGATTGTATCAACAAAAACTGCAATCTTAACAAGCTTTCTTCAGCACTATTTATTGACCTGTCTAAAGCTTTTGACATGGTAAATCACCAAATTCTCATCAAAATACTGAAATCCCTGTCACTAGATACATCTTCTATAAAGTGGTTCCAGTCCTACCTTGATAAAAGACAACAGGCCGTACTATGGCACAAGTCTCTCTCCACTCACCTGCCTGTCAAACTTGGTGTCCCTCAAGGGTCCATCCTAGAACCTCTACTTTTTTCCATATTTATTAATGACCTTCACCTTGCCACCCCCCAAGCCACATGCATACAATATGCAGATGACTCCACACTGATATGCTCAGCCACTACCTCTTCTGAACTTCAATCTCTTACCCAACAAGTATTTAACACAGTTGAGCAATGGTACACACATAGATGCCTTCTCCTAAACCCCAAAAAGACTAAACTCCTCCTCTTCTCTCCCACCAATAAGTCATCTCCTCTTGCTTTCTCAGTTATCTCTACCAATAAAACTATTATATCCCCTGATCCAACCACCAAACTATTGGGCATCACCATTGACAACAATCTGAACTTTGATATCCATATTAACAATACTATAAAAACTGTCAACAAAAAACTTGGCTCTCTCTATAGGGTAAAATCCTTCCTCTTACCTTCAGCTAAAACCACTATAGCACACACTCATCTAATCTCTTCACCTCTTTATGCCTCACCCATTTTTACTAATCTATCTAAAAATAATCTTAGCAAATTGGAAATGTCTTACAATAACATTGCCAGATTTGCTACAGGCAACCCATTTAGAACCCACCATTGCATTAATTTAAAGCAGCTGGGATGGCTTAAACTACAAAATCTGATTAAATTCCATCAACTATCTATAGCCCACAACACTTTTACAAACCTTCCAAAACTCCTATTCTATCCATACTCATCACTCCCTATAAAAACCTGAAATCCTTAAGGTCTTCTCAGAGACTTCTAGTACATACCACTAAACCAAACAACAAGGCTGGTGACTCCCTCCTTTCTAATATTGTTGGAAAAGCCTGGAATCTCCTCCCCCATGCTTCAAAAACAAATTGAAAGTGTTCCTCAGAACACAGTGGTTATGCCCCTGTACTAAGCCTGACTAGTTATGTATCTCTTAATACTTTGCTCTTCCTACCCCTTCTACTCATTAACTGTAATTCCTTCCTTCCTTAACCATAATACTATCTCCCTCTAGAACATCTTGATTGTACTAGCATGCTATGTTATGCCTGTATTCTGCACTGCTGAATTTACTGTGACAACCTGTAATATGCATTGTAAATATTGTTATCTTGCTAATTTCATTGTTCTATCTTGGAGCTTATCTCCCCGGGCCTCTACTGAAAATGGACATGTATCCAGTTAGACTAGCCCGGTCAACAAATGTAAAATAAAATAAAATATATATATATATATATATATATATATATATATATATATATTTTTTTTTTTTTTTTTGTGTTACATTTGTTTTGTTTTCAGTTTTCTGTTCTGCTGGAGTTTTAAGAGTTCTTGGCTAGGGTCAGTTAAAAAAAGTAAGCAAAGGATTGAATAACATCAGTTAATTAGCGGGCAGTGGCGGATTTAGGCCTGGGCACAGGGGCGTGCACAACCCCCTTTTTAAAGTCATAGTACATTCATGACATGAAAAAAAAAAAAAAAAAAGAAACACACTGTTTTGTTGAAACCAGAAAATGTACAGCCAAGAGTGTACATTTTTTCATTTTAACCAGTGGCGGATTTACCCGTGGTGCTAAAGTACCCTCTTATGACCATTCATCTCTCAACTGTACCACTTTTGGAGGTATGTTATGCTCTTCAGCCTTGCCATTTGCCATTTTATATTTTTGTCTGTGCCTTGAAAAGGTGCCTCCTGAAATATGATTGAATTGTGAGAATTAGTTCCTTGTCAGCTGATTCCCACAGTCTAATCTCGTTCCAGAAGCCAGAGTAATCCTGCTAAGAGGTTATAGACAATGCCAGCTGGGATGTTCCTCAAGCTACTTCTGCAGATGTGTGTGCTGCAGCCATGCACTGACAAAGGACGTTCCTCCAGCTGCTTCTGAAAGTTTTCACCTAGCTTTTCACTCCACTGTAAGTACTCCATTGAGCCAAATATCCTGAAAAAATGAAACACATGCCTTGGCTTCATACTGAAATCTTCTGCAGTCATCAAAAATATAGAAGAGCGGGTATGGCTTTTCTCCTTAAAACTTATCTTTGTCAAGTCCCCCAAACCCCTGAACTTATAAATACCAGCTCTGAGACTGCCGTACATCAGGGAAAAGGAAGCATTCTGAGAAAATGCAATCTGGAACTTAGTACATTCGCATCATTTAGTCTCCTAGATTCTTTGTTTAGATGTAGAACTGCGTAGTTTCCTTGAGCCAGTCATGCTTTGTTTTAATTCATAAAAGAGGGAAAATTAAAATAAGATTTATTCTGCAGCTAATGGTAGGAAGAGAAGTTAGAAGTTAGTTAACATGACCATGTAATACTCACAGCTGCGGTTGCAGTAATGGCAACTAATTGAAACTGCTTTTCTTGGTGAATAAAGTTCTCAAATCCTTGCTCAAAATCAGGGACAAATTCAAAAATAATGATAAAGAAGGGTCAGTATCAGGAGTGATTCTAAAACTAATCAAATTCACTTATAAAGTCTTCGGAAGAATGTGTTTTGCATCAACGTATTTATTCTGAAGAACAAAGCTACAATGTTTGCCATTACTAACATAAGGGACAGGGAGGGGTTGAGAAAAATCAAGCACAAAGAACAACAGAGAGCTATGATAATGAACGGAAATGACAGAATGTGCCACATACAGCAAAACAAAACTAGTGCGTGTGCTGCAGACAACACAGGTGTGTGTGTGTGTGTGTGTGTGTGTGTGTGTGTGTGTGTGTGTGTGTGTGTGTGTGTGTGTGTGTGTGTGTGTGTGTGTGTGCGCGTGTGTGCGCGTGTGTCTTGTTAGGCTAATAGGGAGATAATTTCCGGGGTCTGTAGTCGCTCCTCCTTTATGGAGAGGGATGACTGTAGCAGTGTACCATTCAGTAGGGACAAAGCCTGAGGTGAGGCTGTGAGTGAACAGAGCACTCAGATGTGTTGTCAGTTCACTTTGTAATTCATGTAGAAAACAGCCAGGGATATTGTCGGGTCTCATGGAAGCTGTATTTGTGGCCTTAGACAATGCAGCTTTAACCTGTTCTGCAGTAATGCTGACTGCCTGGCATTCTTCTGGTATTGAGATTGGTCTTTTTGGAGGGGAGTGGGGTAAAGTTGGCACTGAATCTGTCGGCCAATATGTTGGCAATATCTGTTGGCTCACTATAGGAGGTACCATTGTGCAGTAACTCAGGGCAAATCTGAGTGTTGCCATGGAGATCCTTGACATAGCTGTAGAAGGCTTTGTGGTTGTTTTTAGTGTCTGCTGCAATTCTGCCTTCATAGCTGGCTTTGGAAGTTTTGATGAGGGATCTCAACTTTTTGTTGAGGCTAATAAGGGAATTTTTCCAGTCTTGGGACTTCACTTTTTTTCTGCAACAGTTTCTTCTTTCTGTTGTAGAGTTTATTAATGGCAGGTGACCACCAGACTGGCTTCCTTTTTTTGGAGGAGAGCATCATGGTTCTGTTGGGTATGGCTAGTTCTGTGCATTTATGTACGTGTCCGTACAGTGCATTGGTGTATGATTCAACAGTCATGCATCTATTTTCCATTGGCATGGGTGCCGTGAAGTTAGCCACCTCTGTTTTTAGGAATCCAAAGTCAGCTTTGGAGAAGTTTTTCATGGTGGATACCTTTGTGGGGGGTGTGAGTGAGATGTGGATTTCCATGGTGATTAGTTTGTTGTCAGATCTAACCAGGGAGGAATTGACTAGAGCAATGGTTGTCCATGTTAGTAATAAACAGTCAAGGATGCTGCTTCCTCTAGCGGGGGTAAGAATGAGCTGGCCCAGGGCATTGGAAATGATGAATCCCAGGAAGCGTTGAGCCAGTGCACTGGTGCATGAGTAGTTTTCCCAGCTGATGGAGGGGGGAAAACTACATGTCAGGCTTTGTCCAGATTTTTTGTGCTAAGAGGCTGAGAGGTATGGTCAAGATTTTCGCCTCATATTTTTGGTCTGTTCCTCATAAAATGTGTGATTTTCTGGATTTTTGTGGCAAATCAGTAAGGACTGAATTCACTAAATAATGACAATCATTCGAGTTTCAGACTTCATACCCTTCAGAAAATGCATGGTAACACAAGATCTTTTATTCTAGCAACTTTCTAAGTTCATGACAGCAATATTTAAAATGTATCCCTATTGTTCAGGCTTTGTCCTGATGTATTTATTATGCTAAGAGGTTGCATGTGTGTGTGAGTGTGTGTGTGTGTGTGTGTGTGTGTGTGTGTGTGTGTGTGTGTGTGTGTGTGTGTGTGTGTGTGTGTGTGTGTGTGTGTGTGTGTGTGTGTGTGTGTGTGTGTGTGTGTGTTTGTTCCTGTAAAATGTCCTAATTAAGGATAGCAGATGGTTAATTTGCTTACACTCAAAACCTGTACCTTAGTTGCAGGAAACAAAAGCCTGAGTCCTTTACCCCAACCACCAAAGTGCCAGGTGCATTTCTCGTGGAATTGAGTTTCATGTGCATCTCTCAAGGAAATGTGTTTCGGATGCGTTTTTTCAAGGAATTGTGAGCTTTAGGGGAAGAGAAGTTTACTACTGATCATGCTAAGTCTGTTTACAATGTGCAACTGTTTTGTTTAGCAAATGCTATCACTATTGTGCAATAGAACTGAAAATTATTGTTAGTAGCACAACAGGTAGCATCCTTGGTTTTGATGCAGAAGGTTGTGTGTTCTACTCCTAAAGCATGTAGATGGATTGCTGATACTGTGTTGGACTTCAAGGGGGGTGGGCTGCTGCAGTCCTGAGTATGTCCTCCTTTGGATAAGATGCCTAGTTATGAACCTGTTATCAGTTTGTCATCTATTCCCTATTGTAATATTACTAGCTTATCATTTTATTTTAATGTAACATAGGCAATTTATTCCTTAAGGGCAACAGGCACTGAATTTGTAGATGAATCAATTAAATATAAAGTTGTTTGCTAGCAGCAACATCTTCATTAGTTATAGAATATCTTTAATGTGAAATTATTCAGAAGACTTTTACTTCCACAGAGACTGTGCATATTGACTGATATTAGTGAACTGTAATGACAGAAGTTTCAGTGGCCTTTTATGGTTGAAATGTTCTGAATTGGGCAGTTTTGTCACTATTGGTTCATACATTTTGTTTCATTGCTTACATGTTTTATCACATGGTGCTGTATTATACAAGGAATATAATTTAATACAATCAGGAAGGTGAATTAAAGAACACACGAATGTGTGCAAGGGGCCTATGATTTGAAAACAGCCCAAAGGTAAATGTTATCCACCACTAGCCAGTTGCAATTTTTTTGAATGTGAGTTTCAATGCCATTTCAATGAATATGAGTTTCAAGGGCAGAGAAGTTTTAATGCTAAGTGTGTTTTCATTGTTAGACTGTGTTGCTTTGTTTAGCAAATGTCTACCAGTGTTTGTTCTATAAAATTTGAAATAAAAGTCTTAAATTAAATCCAAATATCTGTAAGCATTGTAAAAGTAAAGCAGAAAGCAGTATGCACACGGAAAGGTTGGAACAGTGTTTATGGCACCTGGGAAAAAATAGCCAAGTAATGGGACACAGGAATGGCTGTGGGGGGGGGGGTCTGATCCATTACCCTGCCTTTGGCCTCATTTGACCATGATCCAGCTCTCCCTCCTGCACAGTGCAGCTGTTTCACAAGACTCATTGTCTGTGGTGATAAGAGTTAGTTATTTTTAATAGGGAGTGAAATTATTTTACAAAGGGAGAAAATGGTGATGTAGAGGGTTGTTTTACTTGGTTCAGTGCATTTTCAAGGAATTGTGAGCTTCAAGGGTAGAGAGGTTTACTGCTGCTCATGCCAAGTCTGTTTTCAATATGCAACTGTTTTGTATAGCAAATGGTCATCACTGCTGTCCTTAAAATCTAAAAAGCAGTGTTAGCTGCACAACAAGTAGCATATTTACTTTTGATGCAGAAGGCTATGAGTTCTACTCCCACAGCATGTAGATGGATTGCTGGTAATGCGTTGTACTTTGGGGGGGTGCTACAGTCCTGAGTGTGCCCTCCTTTGGATGCAATGCCTAATAACTATGAACCTGTTGTCGGTTTGCCATCCATTCCCTATTGCAATATTATCACCTTACCAATTTTTTTTTCTTGCAACACAGGAAATTTATTCTTCAAGGACAGGAAGCACTGCGTTTGTAGATGGAACACTGAAATATAAAGTCGTTCACTAGCAGCAACCTCTTCATTAGTTGCAGATTTCTTTAATGTGGAATTATTCAGATGACCTTTACCTCTGCAGAGATTGTACACATTGACTGATTTTGGTGGATTGCAGTGACAGAATATTGAGTGGCCTTCTATGGTTGAAATGTTCTAAAATGGTCAGTCCAAATGACAAAGGTGTTCTCATTTTCTACAAACTCCCCAAAAACATCCCATGTAGGTAAGAGTGTGTGTGTGTGTGTGTGTGTGTGTGTGTGTGTGTGTGTGTGTGTGTGTGTGTGTGTGTGTGTGTGTGTGTGTATTTTTATCTGTCTAGATGTGACTTGCCAGGAGCAGTGACAGTATGCGTGTGAGTGTGTAAAATTGTATCACTGACTTTATATGTAGACACACATACTATTGAGGGCTAAGTGTTCTGAAAAGCAGTAGAAGCACAATTAAAATGCAGCATCTAGACTCTGTGTTGAATAGCAAGTATTTAACTCACAGCAGTCATGGTGGTCCCCTTCAGAATGAGAATTCCATCATCTTAGTGTATTTTAGATCTGCATATACAAAGTTTTGTGAAAAGTATACTGCACAAATCTAAAGTACAACTTTTCAGTTTAAAAATGTAATTTATTTATTTTATTTATTTTTATTTATTACATTTGTTAACCGGGTAATGTCCGACTGGGCCCAGAGCCCATTTTCAGCAGAGTCCCGGGGAGGAAAGCTCCACAACAGTAGCAAGACTAACAACGGTAATATATGGGATGACATGGTCGACAGACCACGATGCTTTGTCAGAGATGGCCTGCACTTGTCACCCCTGGGATTATAGATACTGGCTAAGGCTCTTGCCACCCCTATAGTGACTTTTTTGGGCAAGGTCCAAATGACAAATTCACCACTGTAACAGGAACAGGCAAGCGAAAACTGAGGGTAATGCTACTCAGTGCTAAAAGTCTAAATCTCAAAATGCACTTGCTCGAGGCACTCTTAAAATGGAGAACATCAATATCTGTGCAGTGACTGAGACCTGGTTCAAGGCTCCAGAGAGCACCCAGGCACTACCAGGCTATAACTCATACCACACTTTTAGGCCATGTAACCTGGACCGGAACACCAAAGGCGGAGGTGTGTCCATATTCATTAAGGATATCCACACCTCCAGGCTAGTTGCTCAGCATAATGCATCCGAGGTTATCCAAGTGCAACTAACTCTGGGCAAAACTGCAATCCAAATTGTAACTTGCTACAGATCCCCCACCATTCCCCAGGATTCCCACTCCTCTTTTCTTGATGTACTGGAAAATATTAGGGTTCAACCAAACACCCTAATAATGGACGATTTCAACTACCCCACCATTAACTGGGAAAACTACTTGTGTATCAACTCCTTCACACAATGTTTTCTGGAATTCATAAACTCCAATGCCCTGGATCAACTTATCCACACCCCCACCAGGGGGCAACAATATCCTAGACCTAGTCATTACCAACATGAGTAACCGGTGTTCCACACCTGAAGTCAACTCCTCGTTGGTACGATCTGACCATAAGCTAATCACCCTTGATATCCACATCCCACCCCCACCCCCCATTAAGGAAACCATGGTAAAAAATGTCTCCAAAGTCAACGTCATGCTTTTTAAGACAGAAGTGGTGAACTTCATGACACCCATGCAGATGGACAATACAGTTACAACTGCTGAATCCTACACAAATGCACTCTATAAGCACTTACACGAGTGCATTGATTGTGCTATCCCAAACAGAACCAAGATGCTATCCTCCAAAAAAGGAAGCCAATCTGGTAGTCCCCTGCCATAAACAAACTGTAAAACAGAAGGAAGAAATTGTTGCAAAAGAGAGTAAAATCACATGAGTGGGGGAGTTCCCTGGTCAGCCTCAGTAAGAAGCTGAGATCCCTTATTAGATCCTCCAAAGCTAGCTACAAAAACAGTCGCCACTGATTCTAAGGACAACCACAAAGCACTCTATAGCTATGTCAAGAATCTCAATGGCAACACCCAGATCTGCTCTGAGTTAGAGCGCAATGGCACGAAAACTACAGAACCAACTGATATTGCCAACATCCTGGCAGATAGGTTCGGTGCTAACTTTACCCCCCCCCCTCACCCCCTAAAGGGCCCATATCTCTACAGGAAGAATGCAGAGTCCCTGTAATCACAACTACACAGGTAAAAGCTGCACTCTCTAATGCCAAAAACACAGCATCCATGGGACTGGACAACATCCCAGGCTGCATTTTACACGATCTTCAGAACGAACTGGCTAACCACCTATGCACCATGTTCAATCGTAGCCTCACATCAGGCTTTGTGCCCACTGAATGGTGTACAGCAACAGTTATCCCACTCCACAAAGGGGGAGCCACCACTGATCCTGGGAACTATCGCCCTATTAGCCTGATGAGCCTGGTCTGCAAGGACATGGAATGTATCATCATGGAACTCATAAACAAAGACATTGGTAACCTCCAAACTCTGGATCCCACCCAGTTCGGGTTTGTGAAAGGCAGATCATGCCTCCTGAACCTGATTGACTTCTTTGAGGCAGTCACCAAAGCCGTAGATGAGGGTAAGGTGGTTCACACAGCCTATCTTGACCTCGCCAAGGCTTTCAACACCATCCCCCATTCTGGAATTATAGCTAAACTCACTAAACTAGATATATATCCCTACGTCACAAAATGGGTTGCCAACTGGCTCACTGACAGAACCCACACTGTAAAAGTTGCCAACTCCAAATCTGACCTCAAACCAGTGACAAGCGGAGTACCACAGGGTTCAGTCCTGGGACCTCTCCTGTTCGGTATCTACTTCTCTGAAGTACAGGCTAACACAGAAGGCCTCTGGCTAACGAAGTTTGCAGATGACTGTAAACTAGGAGCCATAGTCCCCAAATGATGTGGAAATCCTACAGAAGGGCCTCGTTGAGATGGATGCCTGGTGTCAGAGCCATGGCCTCAAGCTCAATGCCAAAAAGTGCATTGTCATCCCCTTTGGTATAAACTCTGTACCCATGAACTACTACATAGACAGCTGTCTACTTAACACCGAATGTGTGATAACAGACCTTGGGACCCAGGTGGACAGTAGTCTGTCCTTTGATAGTCACATCGCCACAGTAGTCAAGAAGTCCTTCTATGTGGCACACCTCATCATAAAAGGGTTCTCATCCAGGAAAAAAGAGGTCATTGTTCCCCTCTACTCGACACTCATTAGACCCATTATAGAGTACAATGCCCCTTTTGGAATGTACCTCACAAGACATCTGCAGCAGCTGGAAAGGCCGCAGAAGTACCTCACAAAGAGGATTACTGGCCTCAAACAGATGCCCTACACTGACGGTCTCAAAAACCTCCAGCTTTACTCCGTAGCATATCACCTACTCCGAGATGATCTCTGCCTAACATATAAAGCTATGTCAAACCCAGAGCTGTTGGACATGCTACATCTAAAGAAATCCCAATCCCTCTGAGCTACACGCTCTAGGGACCTAAACCTTGTCACCCCAATAAACAAGATATGCTGGAGGGATAGATTCCTGTCCCAGAGACTTCCCATACTCTGGAACAGGCTACCCATCTATGTCAAGCAAAGTTCTTCATTAGCACTCTTCAAGAAAAATCTTGATGAGTGGATGGGAAATAGGAAATACACCCCAGGGATCACTTCTGTGTCTCTGCTCGACAGTGGCACAGGAAAATAACTTTCTTTGGTGGCGTAAGCCAGGGCACCTTGTTGGCTAGGCTTACATAGGCCCTCTGGTCGATAGCCTAGTACCTACCTATGAACCTGTGAACCTATATACATATAATACAGGTACAAATATAGATAACAGAGAATACAAATGTACAGAGAAACATTAACTGAGCCCAGAGACAATTGCATGAATATATATGAGCATAGTGCATGTGAATCCATGTGTAAGGTTCATCAGTATGTTTCTTTAAATTATCTCTATATCTGTAACGTCTATTTTTGAACAAGTGAAAAATACAACACACTACTGTGTAGGTCATATAATGAGTTGAGGGTTTACTGCAATATTTAATTTTTATTAAGCAAGGAAGTATTGAACTGTTCCTAAGATCCATTTCAAGTACAATATGGGCTATAAGCAGATAGGCAGTGATCTGTGCATACACAGGAAATTACAATGTATTATAGAAAGTGTTCAAAGACATGAAAATGAATTTGGTTTGTGCAGTATAAGGCAAGCAATAATAAATTAAGGTTTGAAATAACAGTATTAATTGTGAACGTAGTTACTTGTGCTCTTAATATCTACTTTTCATATCTCCACAGATATTATGATTTTCATAACAAACAAAAGCTTTCAGGAATAGATATGATTACACTGACTAGATGCTGGGTAACCACTAGCAGCTACAAACAACATGGTATATTTCAAAATACATGGCAAGTGTTCAGTGCTAATGGCAAAATTCATTTAGTGTAATTCTCCTTTAAATACCCCCAGGAAATAATATTTACAAAGATATCAAATATATGAAGAAAATAAAGTCCTGTCCTTGTATTTCCTCTAGCCATGTCCTTGCTCTTCGTCTAAATACAATTACTAAAGAGATAACAAACAGCTAAACTGTTTGGAACTGGAAATGTATGCACTAAGGAAGGTAGTTTCAGTAAAGATGGTAGCTTTAAATGGAATGTGTATGCTTAAATCAGCACTGAGTGAATGCACTGTCTCCTCTGACAAAAAGGCAGTCATGTCTGCAGTGGTGCAGTGTAGTGCATTTACACTTTCCACCATATGTCTGATTTTTTTTTTCATTTCCCATGAACCACTGTTGTGGATTCTGCTTCCTGTTTTTCAGGTTCCTGTCTTATTTGTTCCATTCTGTGTTGTGCTGGATATTTCAGTCTTTTACCATTCCTCCTTTACTTCTTCAAATATTTAGGGGTTTTGGTACTATGATAGTACTGTACCCCATTCCTAAACTAGGGAATACTTAAAGTTTATTTAGTTAGTTAGTTAGTTATATTTATTAACTAGAATAGAACACTGATCACCACAGACAAGTTTCACGTTGGCCCAGGAAAAAAAAATCATTTTACATAGCTCTGACACGATGTTCTGCTTTGAAATTAAAAACTATCAGGAAACATTACAGTAGTGTTACAAAGATCTTAAGACCAAAGCAGGACATATTTATCTAGTATAGAAATCAGTTCCTTGCTTCAGAGGTAATACACAGTATATACCAGGTGCCGAATCAAGTGTTCACTGGACTACCATACACAAACACAGAAACAGAAGTTTTAGGAGGACCGTTACAATTTAGAGTGAGAAGGGTTGCTGCCTAAGGTTTAACACTGTTCTGCTTTAGTCTTACTTGTTTATTATAATTATTTCTGTGCTGCTTTGCAATGCAGTACACTGACCTTCCTCTAATCTGTGAATGTTGTTTTCTCATTTAATTGTATTTAATTACCTCTCTTTAAATTATGTTGGCTATGTCACACATACTGTCTTTTGATTATCTTTTTTTCATACATTTACAGGCACTGTGCCTCAGTAGAGGTTGAAAATAATTATTTTGGTCAGTTCATGTACCTGGTTAGCAAAGGACTAAATAAACTATGACTTTGGTTGAGGTTATTAGACAGCTTTAATCTATATATTAAAATCTACTCTTTCAGATGTTGCTGTGTTTATCAGAAGGTACAGAACACAGTACCTTTAAAGTGTGACATCTAGAACCTTATACCACACCTCACAAAAAGTGTCTGCTATTGATGCACTGTCATGGTGAGAGCCAAGGGGAAGTAACTGTCATCCAGGTGGGAAGCCATCCATTTTGCTAAAACTGACTGCTAGTCTTTGTTGCAGCTTACTACTACCTGCCACATAGCTTGCTAAACCCCTGCCACCACCCATTTTGATTGACATCCTGGGGACTGAAAGGAGATGGCCAGTATCCTTACTGACCCTCCCTTAGAGCCTAAAAGTACACCTCGCTATCATCACCAGCTTCCTATGTCAAGTCCATTCTGTAGTCAGTTGCTGCTTTCTAATACTGGCAAGCAAAGCCAACTGCAACCACTACTCCCTTCCACCCTCCATAATGGGTGAGCCAGCATTTGCCACTCCCAACCCTACATCTAGTGCTTATAACATGAGTTGTTAATCAAACTTGAAGTGTGTGGGCCATTGTCTGGGATTTAACTCTCTGTGCCACACAGCCAAGCAGCACAGCCCTTTCTGTATTCTTGTACCCTACTTTATATAGCTATGATTTAACTTCATTAATTTATTCAGCCTGAGTACCTAACCTTATCCTTAAAACCTGACATTAGACAAGACTAATGTCATTTACACTCGGCTGGAACTGCAATAATACATAGCAGGGAGCACTGGAGCAAGAGAAAGCTATATTGTTACTGAGGATGGCGTAACTGCATTTTAAAATACTAGTTTGTTGTAACTGTACTTTAACATTTTGCTTTGCAAATACTTGATTTGGGGGGGGGGGTGAAAGCTGTCATTATAATAGTGACTGTTATACTCATGAACCCATGCAACGCACACATTTAACATGATCCCTATTATGCCTGCACCATTCACAGGAAGTGACAAGAGAATGAAAACAAGCCCACCGTAACTGGTATGAGGGGTGAGATACAACAGCACACTGGGAAAGCAAAGCAGCTAGATGAGGCTTAAGAAGAAAATGCAATAAAAAGAAGACAAAGCCACACAACTAGAAAGAAATACAAAATGATTGCAGTTAGAAAAGGTTTTGCAGCAAGGATTATGAAAAAAATCAGTGCCAGGGAGTATGAAGCAAAGACATATGCTGGACTTTGTAAACTGAACTTCTACTGAAGAATGTGAAATTCAGGTAGTATAAACAGCCAGCCAGCTCTGTCGGCAAAGAGGGACAGAAGACAGACAAATGACACAGGTGACCCAGATTTACTTGGTGGCTCAGATATCTGTTGTAGCTGGCCGAAGGAAGACAGTCATGCCTATCTTGTAGAGAACAATGATGGGTAAGGCCTGTCCAATGCTACAATCCCACAGAGAAGGGGCAGTAACGGAAGGATAGCCCTGGGCCACATGTGCAGCCAGTAAGCCATTTATGTGATAGCCTTCATTACAGGTGCATGAGTGTATATGCTTATACAGGGGAGGCATACTGGTCTCCAATATGATGTGGATCAAAACCTACAATCAGGGAAGGGTGAGGGACTATACTATACATCCTCATTGCAGGGATGCCAGAAGGGCACAAACCACTCCATGGCTGCCTGAACGATAGGTCTTCTGGATAGCTGTCACTCATTGGTGAGGTATATCCAGTATGAAAGAACAGGCTTAAGACCATCTGGGGAGTCTTTGACAGCTAGCAGGTACATGACAAAATGCATATACAAATAAACTATTTAGACAGCACATGCAATATAGGTGATTACTAGGCTAGTGATCCTGGTGGGCCTTTTTAAGCCAACCACACTTCCCAATGGTAAGAATCAAACTTTGTACCTTGTCTGTAAGGTAAACACCTTAACTATTTCACCAACCTCCTTATAACTTTATAGTTAATTACTAGGCTAGCATTTTTAATAGGCCATTCTAAGCCTAGTCAATTTCACTCCCAAAGGTGATAATCAAACAGTACTTTGTGTCTGTGAGTCAGACATCTTAACCATTACACCAACCCCCAATACACTAACACTGATCACCTAGTGGGAGAAAGGTGAGTCAATACACAGAACTGCACTGCATATAAAAGTTTGATCATGGCAAAGAAACAATAATAGAAAAATGATATAGAGTAGTAATGCAAAATAATATAGTAGTTGTAGTAAGTAGCAAAGCCCCAATGTCATACTTACACACTGAGAGGATCAAACATGCCCTGGTTAACAGATACCCTGTTATTTTTAAGGCTACATATAATTCAAATCTATCTAGAGACAAGACACATTTTTTTTCCTTTTCTAAGAAAAGTATGCCACTCTATAATTGATAATTTTAAGATGTTTACTTGGGACTAGTGCACATGGACTTGTGTTCCTAACAGTATGAGGGCAGTTGGTCATCAAACAATGAGAAACTCAACTACCCTGCAATAGGTACTGCAGAATTATTCACTCTTTCTGAAGAGTAATCTATTTAAGTTGGGGGGACATTAAAAGGCTTAAAAAGAGGACACAACCTAAAAAAAGATAAAGCCCCCAAAATGTAAAAGAAAAAAAAAAACACAAAAAAAGAAAAATGACAAGTCCTCATATAGAACATCAATATAAGTAATGTGTAATATACTGAGGCTAAGTGGTCTTCCACTATATCAGCGTCAGATAAAAACAGGGAAATTGCAAAGCTATTGATAAATCTTGATAGCCACTCCTGGAAAAATACTTTGTGTCCAGTTCCCCTCAAATTATTAAAGGGTAGAGTGACAGCAAGAATGTGTGCATTGGTGTGGTGGAAATAATAAAACTGCAGTGAATACGGATGCAAGAGGGTATCTGCATACCTTATAATTACACCATTTTAAATTTAGTCTGTATTTTGCTTTCTCACAGATATGCAGTTAGTAAGTCCTCCTGATGTGTCACCACTGCATCATTACCTGTGAGGTGTACTTCTCAACAGCACCTTCCCAGTACGAAGTCTCTTTACTCATTAGCTTGTGTTAGCTATATGCTGGTTGCTGTCTTTCATTTTAAATTGGAGGCAAAGGTAAACAGCAATTGGAACTTTGCCTCGATCAATAGCAATAAAATGCACATGAAATGCAGGGCAGGTGCTCACTATTACCAGCGTCTTACCTAATTACAGGTGGCCCAGCAAAGGGGCATACAGAGTTCAGCCCTGCCCATATTTGTTCTCTGATCATTATACCACGCTACTTGTTTGCTGTGCTATAATAAATGTGCTCAGCTGGTTTCTGTTTAAAGCCTCAGTGTTTAAGCCAACACAATACAGAGGGTACTACTGCCACCATGTGGACAATTTATTGACTTTTACTTATTTTCTTGCCATCTTGAACAGTGGTAACCAAAGGCTGTACAAGCAAGCATTTTTCCCAAGAGTACTGTTTAAAGCAGTAAGTTGTTCCTAACAAATATCCTGACACTTGTGATATAGCACACATGCATGTTGTAGAACAGTTTCCATTAGCTATTCTTTACATGCAGATGCATGCCATGCACAGAGACATGCACTCTTCCATGCATAGCAGCTGTAAATGGGTGTATGCCTTAAACATAACCAAATATTGGCTGCCTGCAGAGTTTTAACAGACACTACTAACACATGGCATGAAATATGCACTACACTTTGTAATGGACCCCCACCATGTCTGCATTCCCATTGTGTAAAAACAGCACTTTTCAGTAGGCAGCATGCCATCTTGTCATTCTTGCCTTATATGATGAAAAACAGACATGATACAGCAAGAAAGGTCTCTCACTCTCACGTTACGAGATACAGTGACCATCTTCTGAAGATCCATTAAGGCTTTTTTATCCTCTGTAAACAATACTGGTATTAAAGGAAGGAGATAATGTGGGCAGTTTAAGAGCTACAGCTGAGGTAAAGTACAGGGATGCAGAATATACTCAGGCTTTGTAAATGAGAGGTTACATCATGGCACAAGTGTATCCCCTACTGGTCAGTCAATAAAAATTATAGAATAAACAGGATACAGAATCATAAGTAAAATGCGTGTGTGTGTGTGTGTGTGTGTGTGTGTGTGTGTGTGTGTGTGTGTGTGTGTATAAACATATATATATATATATATATATATATATATATATATATATATATGTTTATACACACACACTCTCTCTCACACACACACACATACACACACACACACACACACACACACACACACACACGTTCAAACATAGGTACATTAAGTATCACTAACAACTAATAATGTATTATTACCACAACAGCAAGAGCACTATTATGCTTCTATCTGCTGAAGATTAATGAAAAAAAAAAGCTAAAGAACAATTGTAACCCAAAACAAATTTATTAGAAATGCATAATTTAGTAATGTATAAAACACAGTCACAATGACGCTATTAGTTCTGTAAAACATTTTCATGCCTGGTCATTTCTGGCAGTGACATTTAGCAGATGCTCCAGAAATATTTGTTGTATTATTTAGGATACAGTGATACCAGATTTGGGTTATTAGATTTTAATGGACTAAAAATGTAACTGCTCAGACCACATTCACACCATCACTTCAAATGCACTTTGTAAACTGAAATTGTTGCATTGTGATAATAGTTGTATTTCTATTTCCTCAAGCTTGTAACTGAACTACAGTCCAGCGTATGGTATTCCCTCATTTTGCAAAGGCTAGATACTGCTAGAGTTAGCATATATACACATTTCCAAATATAGCACATATTTTCACTGCTCTATTCTCTATTACAAATTCCCTGGCATTCATTCAGTTGCCTTTACTGATAATTTACAATAGACCATTTTACTACAACTTGCATTTTTATTTAGTGTACTACAACTGATGCTGATTAGTACTTCGCTCAAGCAATAAATAAAAATATTGTCTTTAGAAGTCAGGGGACTTGTTTCAAAAAGAAACGTCAGCAAGATTAGGTCCTTGATTTCCTTGTTCAGCTTCATTATGTGACTTTGCTCTTTGACTGTTTATCTTACCTTTCATATTCCTTAATGTGTTTCTCCGCTCCCTACACATTCACCTTCATGAGTGTTCATGTCCTGTTTAATGACATTATACTTATTTTTTACTACTCGAGTATGTCTGTAGTCAGGCTGTCTTGCACTTACTTCTGTGTTAAAATTTATAATTAAACATGTCTCTCCAGCATTTCTGAATTAACTAAAATACCTAATACTTATTTGTTTTGTTTGTTCTACATAGTGCATATCACTAAGCGTTTTATTTTTTCATACACACCTACATTTTAAATTACTATTGACATACTTTGGTCTGTCATGCCCTTTTTATTATACATTCTATGGATACTTAGTTGTTTTATTATTTACTTGTATACTTTCTTGAAACAAACAGTTACAAAGAAAGTACATTTACTCCCAGACAACCAGCCTGCTACCAAATGCAGACAGTAAAAATATCTGTATCAGATTGTGTAACGACACCTGTTTTATGGCAGCATTTTAGCCTTCATAACTGTAACAAAAAATGTTGCCTTCTGCAGTAGAATCTGTTCCTTCCCATTTTTTTTTAATTATCCAAATGTTTAGGGTTTCTAATACTGTGACAGGAATAAACCCTGCTCCTGGGTATTAGGGTACGATTAAAGTTCATGAAACTAATATTGCTTCAGTCTTTGATATTTGCCAAGAGTGCTCCTCTCAGCTCCCACAGTGTGCCCAGAATTACTTCAATTCATATACAGTTGCATGTATTGGTGGCATATTTAATATTCTTCAAAACACTTTTTTTAGTCTTGTTGCTCATACTATTATTGCAACTATCTGGATGTCTTTATTCCATGTTGTTCTAGTTTCTGGTTGCATATCCTGGTATTTTGTGCCATTTACACCAGTCATCTTCAAAGTATGTGGGACATTATAATCACTAAGTTACTTTTGTCTTTTTTTTTTCTTGGACTACTTGTGAAGATATGTAAAGGCTGCCAGCCTAGCTAGATAGAATTTTGTAGATAGTTCTGTCATTTGTAAATATTAATGTAAGCCACAGGCTTGTTCTCTTAAATGTGAAAAGACTGTATTGGATGTTGAACTGAAAAAATGTAACAACAGTGCACTTTGCTGTAAGAAAGCTGATAAGTCATGCATTTCATGACGTCTTCAATCTCAGGGCTTGGAGGCAAGATGTCTGGATGAAGGAATTTTGGCTATTGGTTTGAGACCTGAGTTAATTGCTAAAATTTGCATGTATAATTTCTTTTATTGCTCTGGCTTCCTGACCAGCTGCAAGATCAAAAGGGCTATTAACCTCTGAGTTTCTGTTAGTCTGGGAACCAGAAATAAATGATGTAGTCTGAAATGAATCAGTGGTACTGTGTTATCAATTTAATGACATAAAGAATGAGGGCATTTAGCATTTGTCTTGAGAACATCCAATTCACTAGCACTCTACCTGTGTTCTATATGTAAGTTTATTTTAGAACTGTGTTTTCTCTTAGATGTAGCTAGGAACTAGGAAGATTAGATTCGTTTTTTTTTCTGTATTGATGTCAGAACTTTTCTACTGTATTATTTTAAGTATTTCTCTGTGATCTCTGAACTCTTGACTAGCACTCTGTAGTAAAAAGTATTGTCTTGTGTTTTTTATTATTTATTATTAAATATTTTTAAACCTTTCAGCTGTGGCTGTTTTGTGTAGAGATAATTTAAGCTCTAAGAGTACATTGTATGTATTTAGTGATATTGTACAAAGCCACTCCAATAGCCTTGCTGTTCAGTCACACTTACCATTTGGATAATAATATTGTACAGTATAATTGGACACCCTTTCATAAGGGCCTTTTAGTAGCTGATAAATATTAGTGGGTGGTGGCAAGTTGTACTAATGTATAGTCTGGGTAAAAGGGGCACAGCTGGAGAACCTGTGCCAGCCTTCCCCAGGAGTGTCTGTGTGGTTGTATACAACTCTTATCTCAAAGTGTGTGTGTGTGTGTGTGTGTGTGTGTGTGTGTGTGTGTGTGTGTGTGTGTGTGTGTGTGTGTGTGTGTGTGTGTGTGTGTGTGTCAGCTACTTAGGCATGGACACAAAGCACTGGTTGGACAGAGAGGGTGCTGGAGGTTTCAGCTTGCCCACTAGGCTGAGATCTGGACCCTATAGCTGTGCCAGTGGGGGGTCTTATTGGGGATCTGGAGAGAAAGGGAGAAACCAGCCCCAGACTGACTGTGATCTGTGTGTGCTCTTAAGGGAAATTGTACTTTACTGTGTGTGTATTTATTATCCTTTCTCTATATGGATGCCCCTCACTGGTGTTAGTGGTGAGGATTGAGGCTTCTTGATTGCTGGGCCAGTGCACGGACGTCACACTACTATATCTGGTTTTCTTGTTTCTTCTTTCTTAAGTGATGGTATTAGATGATCCCAGTTTATCATAGTGTCTTCATTTCAGTAATTATTTGTGGTTAATATACATATACATATACAGATACTTCTTGGTTATCTATATATTGTAGTGTTTGCACAATCCTCAATACAACAGTCTTACCACATTGTTGTATCTTTCAGTATACAGACACTCAACCATCAGTGTATCACAACCAACAACAAGATGTGCAACAGTTTCTATTTCTGTACTACAGAACTTACACTTAGGTTCATAGGTGTGTACTAGGCTAATGGCCCTGGAGCCTTTACAAGCTTAGCCCATAGGATCACCCTGGCATTGTGCCACCTGACCTTATTTCCCAGTGCCTCTGTTGAGTAAAGCCACTGGAGTGATCCTTGGGGTGAATTTTCTATTTCCCATCCACTCATTAAGATTTCTTTTGAAGAGGGTCAGTGAGGTGCTCTTCTTGACATGTATGGGAAGTCTATTCCGTAGCATGGGCAGTGTCTGGGTTATGAACTTGTCCCTCCACCATGTTATGTTGATTGTGGTAATGAGGTTGAGGTCTCTGGAGTGTGTGGTGCAAAGGGATTGGGATTTCTTCAGATGTAGCATTTCTAACAGAGCTGGGACAGACATGGCTTTGTAAGTCAAGCAGAGATCACCTCTAAGTAGGCGATATGAGACAGAGAATAGTTGGAGTTTTTTTAGTCTGTCCATATAGGACAAATGTTTAAGGCCTAGGATCCTCTTTGTGAGGTACTTTTGCGGCCTCTCTAGTTGTTGCAGGTGTTTAGTGAGGTACATGCTAAATTGGGCATTGTACTCAATGATTGGCCTAATGAGGGAAGTGTAGAGGGAGACTATGACCTCTTTCTTCCTGGATGCAAAACCCTTAGTAATGAGATGTGCCACATAGTAGGACTTTCTGCCCACAGTGGCAATGTGGTGGTCAAAAGAGAGGTTGCGGTCAACCTGTGTTCCCAGATCTCATATAACGCCTTCTGTGTTCAGTGGACTACCATCAATGTGGTAATTCATGGGAACCGGGTTTTTCCCAAAGGGGATGGTACATTTTTTGGCATTGAGCTTAAGGCCATGGTTCGTTGGTCTCAGTGAGTCCTTTCTGTAGGATGTCAACATCACTTGGGGAGTTAATAATAGCTCTCAACTTGCAATTGTTTGTGAACTTTGTTAGCCAGAGTCCCTTTGTGTTGGCCTGGACTTCAGAGAAGTAGATACCAAACAGGAGAGGACCCAGGACCGAACCACTCGTGCCTGGTCAGCAGTCAGACTTGGAGTTATCTACTTTCACACTGTGGGTTCTACTTATGAATCAGTTTGCAACCCACCTAGTGATATAGGGGTTGATGCATAGTTCATTTTTCTGTGATTCCTGAGTGGGGAATGATATCAAAGGCCTTGGCCAGATCAAGGTGGCTGTATGAACCATCTTGCCTTCATCCACAGCTCTGGTGACTGGCTCAAAGAAGAACTTGTCTGTTATCTCCCACTTTTTCTAGCATCTTTGTAAACATATGTATGCCGTTATCTGTCTTTAACTTCCATTATTCACCTTTCATCTTTTGGTTTAAATTCATCTTTCCCATTAATGTATCAAATCATAATCAATGTGTGGTTGTTCCAGGAGTTCTTTATACTTGTCATTATACTTATGGTTTTTCCACTTTACTTTCCTTTTTCTGTTCATGTTCTTTATATTCTTTCTTTTTTTTGGCACTTTCTGTTGCCACTCGAATTTTGTCTACTTCTGGTTTGATTTCCTTTCCAGCTCATTTCCAAATGCTTCTCCTAATCTGAGCAAAGATGTCATATTAGACTTGTTTTCTCTGTGGTTTACAACTTTCACTATGATTGGATCTGAAGATGTGAACAAATATGTATGTAGACCAATAAATGCAGACCTATACATATAGTCAGTTTCAAGAAACCTATAACTCCCCCAGAACAAGAGTCTTGCCCTGCACTGTTTTTTTACAGATCATTACATAAGTATGAAGAATTTTTCTTATTTTCTGTCCAACTGATCCAATGCTTTGGAGACCAGTACCAAAGTTAGAACATACAACAGGAAGAGCAAGCTGACTTCTAGACTGAACATATTTCTTGATGTCAAGACAGTTTTCAGTGTTAGATTTAGCCTTCTTAAGTATTTCTGACTAAGCATTGTTCTCATGTGTTCCTTTTTGTAGACCCTTCATTTATTCCCAAATGTTTTTACATAACCTCCTATTCAAGTTCCTTCAAAATCGCATTTTTGTTCAAGGTTGATATTTTCTTGGTACTACAGCTTTCCTGCTGGAAATGTTGCTTTTGCACATTTATCAAGGCCAATTGTCATGCTGTTATCATCTAAAAAAACTTTTAAGCGTTTGTAATTGTGCTCTCAGGTGATGATGATGATTTCATGACAATGGTGAGTTGTGTTTTCAAATGTTTCTCAAATGAGTTATACAGTTTTAAATCACCCACAAAAAGTAGGTGAGATGTTACTGAGCAAGGCTGATTTCTGAAAGTTAACCTGTAACCATATAACCTTTTAAGTAAATGCATACTGGGTTAAGGACAAGGCAAAACAGCAGTGGAAACAAAGAATCACCTTGAAATATCCCCTCTGGATTTTTATCCCTGGGATGAAAATTTGCCTTTTATCATGACTCAGTTGTAAAGTGGCTTGCCACTGTTTCATAGTAACTGATATGTAATTTATCACTTTAGAGTGTCTTTTATACATCTCTAAGTGTTCCATAATCCATGAATGTAGGATGCTGTGAAATGCTTATTTATAATTCAACCCTGACATTCTTAGGTTCTTTCCCTTTTACAGTTCTTTATTATAGCCTTGTTTAATAATAGATGCTCCTCTGTTACACATGGTTTTCTTGTATTACCTTTCTGTTCTATTGTCATGATTGATATTTTTTTCTAACTGATTGTATACTCTGCATCAGTCACTACCATCATCAATCCTTTTTCCCATTTTTTCAGTATCGGTCAGGGTGTTATGTCAACTGTCACCGGTCTCTCCTTCCTTATTCAACAGACATGCCTGACTGCTGCAGCTCTTCTCTCATGCAATCCATCCATTCCTAGCTGGACATCCATGTTTCCTGTTGCATTCTTCCTGTCTCTCTCCCATATCTTTTTCACCAAATCATCTTCTGATTTCCTGCACAAGTGATTCAACCACAGTAATCTATTCTCCTTGACATTCTCTGCCACTGGGGCTACCTTGGCTTCTGCTGTGATGTCATTTCTTCATCTGTTCTATGTTTGCATCCTACCACGCATCTTAGATACTTCATCTCCATCACCTCAAGTTTTCTCAGCTGCTCTGCCTTCACTACCCAGGTTTCTGTGTCATACAGAATCTAAAAATCACAGCAGTTTTCTCACACCTTATTCAACTTCTTTGGCATTATTCTGTCACAAACTAACCCTGACACTCTTTGCCAGCTGGCTGCAACAACTTTGATTCTAGATTCCACCTCTTCATTCAAGCTTCCCTTCTCCTCAACTACCCCTCTCAGATACCTGAATCTGTTAACCTATTCCACTATTTTCCCTTCTATCTTAATTTTCAGCTTCTTCTGTATTCCTCCAATTGCTGCCATGACAACTGTCTTGTCTGTACTCAGTTTCATCCAATTTGTCTTCAGTTTTGCATTCTAGTCCCCTATTACTTGCCGAAGTTCCTGTTTGGAGTCTGGTTGTAATGCTATATCATATGCATACAGCATCTTTGTTGACTTGTCTTCTCCATCCTGTTTGCTAATGTAGTCCATCACTAGTATGAACAACAGTAGGCTCAGAGCTGAACACTGAGAACCCCACAATGATTCTGGGCACTGTTTGTATTTGTGTCATTGTGTCCTTCTACATAGTCTGCACTAATTCTAACAATGTTTCCAGGACTTTGGACCATTGTAGGACTGCTGAAATCTGCTCTCATGGGACCTTGTCAATGATCTTTTCCAAGTCTAGGAATGCCTATTTAGAGTTTTTCCTCATCTCTAGCATCTTTTCCACTGTCTGTCACACTGCAAACTTCAGGTCAGTTGTGTTGCATGCTGTTTGAAATCCAAACTACCCATCTCCCATCTTACTTTCTACTACTCTGCATATTCCTTTATCAAGCACCCTTTCCAGCACTTTTCCCCTGTAGGCTTTGCATGGGTCAGTACAGCTTCTCTGGAGTTTTCATCATTTAGAATCTCTGGAAGTACTCCTTCCATCTTTCTTTGATGTACTGTAGACTAGTGAGCCTGGCTCAGCCACATAATTGTTCTATAGTCCTCACACATGCTTTTTAGTGTCACTGCCATTCATCTTCTTCAACTCACCTTATTTCTTCTTTTCCTGACATGCTAGTATACTCAGCTTTTCCTTGAACTCCTATGCTTTTACAGCAGTCAGCTTCCAAGTTTCTGTTGATCTTAGAGCTTTCTCTGATGATCACTTCTTGTATCTGATTGTAGCCACCAGTAGTTTATGCTGGGGGCCAATAGTTTCAAGGAGATGGTGTTGCAATCTCTGATACTTCTCCAATGCCCTTTCTTTGCTAGGTGGAAATCTACCCGAGCTGCATGTTGACCACTCTTGTATGTGATCGTGTGATGATCTTTCTTAGTGAACTGTGTATGGGCCACCATCCAGCCATTTGCCAGACAGATGTCTGGAATGGCCTCTCCTTCTTTATTCCTGTTGCCTTAACCATGTAGATCCAGACAGTCCTCAAATTCTGTTCAGTATGCTTGATGTGAGCATTTAGGCTTCCTTTATGGACGCAAACTCATTTCATCGTACTTTATCTGGTGCATACTGCAACTGCTGCCTGAATGTACTCTCTTCCTCATAATCACAATCCTCTTGTGGTGCATAGGCTAAGCCTATCAATACTGCCATGTCTTTACACAGGAGTCTGATTGCCCTGAGTATGTCACTGATTTTGATTAAATCCCTCACTATCTTTAGAAGACTCTCTCTCTCTCTCCACAGTTATCCTATCATTTCTACTCTGTCCTTCATCTGAGTAGTAGTCTCTTAATCCAAGACAAAATACTTTGCTGCACTGCCCTTTTACCTTGCCTCCTGGATACACTGGTTGTCCTTTCTCCTTCTCAGCATCTTGTTCCACTTCCAAGCCGCATCCTGTCAGTGAAACTGTATTAAGCATAGTGATTATTTTCACTTTTGGCAGACTGATTGATTTTGCATCTAGCTTTCACCCAACAGAACTACCCCATGTAACACAGGCTATGCAACTGGATACCAGCTAGGCAGTAGTTTATTGACTCAGGGCTGCTGGGCTTTATGGCAAGTACAGACTAGGGCACAAATAACCCACCCACCATTAGCATGGATCCCTGGTATAGGACAGAGAAGGCCCAGTCCTCAACCCACTTAACACCAGCAAATACCCATGCCCATTTCTGTGACATTAGTTAAGTTAACCAATTTTCATAAGGCTTATTTTTAAATCACCAAGTGGCTAGGTAGGATATGACATGCAGTTTGTGATCTGTGTTATCCTATCTAAATAATACTGCAAACCACATTTGAAGCCTATAAATGTTGGACTCTCAAATCTTCTCCCTGTGACTTCCCTCCTCTTGGCCACTGATCAAGGATCCCCAATCCTCATCATTGACACAGTTGGGAAATGTTCACAGTGAGAAAAATAGACACACACAGTAAGTTCAGATGCAACTCTCTGCACCAAGTACAATTTCCCTTAAGAGCACACAGGGAATGCGTATTCCAGTTCTGAGGCTGGGCTTTCTCTTCAGGCTCCAAATAAGACTCCCCACCGACCACTACAGAACTGAATCCTTAGCCAGGTGTTTCAAGCCAAGTCCTCCACCACCCTCTCTATGAAATCAGTGCCTTCAGTGTCAAAGTAGCTGTTACACACATTCTCTTTGAGATTTGATTTTCACACACACACACACACACACACCTGGGAAAGGCTGGCACAGCTTACCCACTCTGCCACCTCCACCCAGACTATTTTAAGGCTCTTACCAGGATACCCAATTACACTTATTAAAATTTATTCATATACAAATGGTAATGCTTAGCTAAGCAGCAAGACTTTCATGAACATGGAGCTACAGTGCCACTAAATAAATGCAAGTACTCTCATAGGTTAAATATTTTCTAAAAGACCAGCTACAATGAAAGGTTTAGATATATTTAATAATAAATAATAATAAACATGAAAATACTAATTAGAATAATCACCATAGTTTCAATCACAGGAAATATTGATGGAAAGACTCAGACAGATACAGAAAAAACATTTACCTAATCTCACTATATTTTTCTAACAGACTGAATAATTGCAGTCCCCTAGTTACTTACTAAAGCAAGGTAAGATGAATGTGGATGAGAGTCATCAGGTCCAAAAACAGAGTGCAAACCTCACATCTCTCACCAGTATTCAAATACAATTTCAGTGCTGGCTACAGGATGACATCACATCTGGTCACTTGACTCTGTGGTTCCCACACTACCCTGTCACTGGAAACTGAGCCAGGATCTGGCACTGATGTGTCACAAAACAAACATAGAACTTTAGCTAAGGTTTATTACAGCATCTGGAAACTGTAAAACAATTCCAACACTTCCATCCTTCCTGCAGAAACTAACAAGCCATTATCTGGCACCCCAGGGTAGCAATTATTTCACCACTAAGGACAACAAGAGTAGGATCCCAGACCAGGCTTTTCAGATACATTGTGTCTCTTTCAGTGAATATGGTTCAGTGAAACAGTGAATATGGTTATGAAGGGCTGAAGAAGTGGTGTTTGAGACTACGAAAGTGCTAACCATATTCACTGTTTTTACCAGTTATTTTACTATTAAACCTACTTTTGGATATTTCAGCAGTGGTATTAATTTTTCGTTGCTGTTGGCTGTTACGCTGGATGGTGCTGTGTGTATAATTCTACTTGTCTGTTGCTCCAGCATCTCATTTACACAAGTGGCTGCCTGGACTTTGTGTGTATATAATCTTTACTATATTCATATCTATATCTAAGAGAGATTACTGTACTCTGATTAATTACTATTAGCAAGGCAAGTGCTCATGAGAGGATATTTCCAGGTCCAAAAACAAGTACAAGATGTACAGTCTCTGAGAGAGTTCCCAAATTAATATCAAAACATTACTGCTGGGTCATCTGGATGACATCATTTTTGTCACCTCCCTTCAGTTCCCAGGCTGAACAGATACTTAGAATTTAGCATCTCTGTGTGAGAAGTACATATCTCTCAGAAAAGCAGCTGCTAGGAAGTCACAGAGCAATAAAAACACTCTACATTTTAAACCTGGTATTTATTTTTGTTTCAAAACAATAGAAAGAAATGTCTAGCTCTAGAAATTCTGTCTTCTTCAGTGAAACTGAGAGATAAACACAATCGTAAAACATTCTGTTCTATTCCAGTAGGGTACAGTGTGGTTACATTCTTAAAGCTCAGTACATAACATACAGTTCAACACACACACTTCTGTACCAGTAGTTTAATATACACATAACATATAGTTCTCTTACATTTACAAGATAAGTATACTCTTACTCCCTCTACTCTTCCCTCATTAGGCAAATCATTGAGTACAATGCCCCATTTGGCATGTACCTCAATAAACACCTGCAACAACTGGAGAGGCTGCAAAAGTACCTCACAAAGAGGATCATATGCCCTAAACATTTGTCCTATATGGACAGACTAAAAAAACCCCAACTATTCTCTGTCTCATATTGCCTACTTAGAGGCGATCTCTGCTTGACTTACAAAGCCATGTCTGACCCAGCTCTGTTACATCTAAAGAAATCCCAATCCCTCCACACCACATGCTCCAGAGATCTCAACCTCATTACCACAATCAACAGAACATGCTGGAGGGACAGGTTCATAACCCAGAGACTGCCTATGCTATGGAATAGACTTCCAATACATGTCAAGCAGAGTATCTCACTGACCCTCTTCAAGAGAAATCTTGATGAGTGGACAGGAAATAGAAAATTCACCCCAGTGATCACTCCAGTGGCTTTACTCAACGGAGGCACTGAGAACTAAGGTCGGGTGGCATGATGCCCAGGTAATCCTATGAGCTAGGCTTGTAAAGGCCCCAGAGCCATTAGCCTAGTACACACCTATGAACTTATGAATCTATACGAATCATATTAATATTCACAAATGATATATGCTTATTTATAAAATTCCAGATAGCTGGGCTGGCAGTGTCGCAATTTTATATAAATCATATTAATATTTTCAAGTGACATAAAATTATTTACATAATTCCAGATAGCTGGACTGGCAGAATTTCCCTGGTGTCACAGATGAAGTACATGCTAAGCAGAAAATACAAAAGTTTTTCCAACAAAAAGTAAGCTGTGAAACAGAAGGAGATTCTGTTTCTTGTTCTTCTAGTAATAAAGACCACAGAAAGACTGTACCTGTGAAACCTTATCCAATGTTTCAACAGAAAATGTTGGAGAGAAGGAAGGGAGCACAAGAGTTGACTAGAAGACTGAAGAGTATATTGGAAATGAAGGAGAGACAGGATTTGGAGATTAACATAATTATAACCAGTAACTTAATGTGGGTTTACAATACAATAATTATGTTTGTGAAATATGACAGAAGAAAATCTGGAAATATTGTACTTTTTCAGAATTTGTTGGACTTGTGGAGGACTCTAAAGCATGCCCTACTTCATATCATTAATGTTCCAAAAAGTGCTTTGGGGGGGGAAGAGGAGGGAGAAAGTTAACTATAAGTAAAAATTGTTTTTAAACAGTACTATTTTTGTGGTGTATGGTTTTCTTTACATGCTATAAAATAAATTTTTCTCAGCTATTTTTAAGTGTAATAGGGACTGTAAACAGATGCTGCTGTTCTTATTTTTCTTTTCTTTCTCCCCTCTTCTCTCTTTATTCTTGCTTACTTTTAAGAAATGTAGACACTGCAATGTAAAAGAAAAAGCCTGGTTAAAAAAGCATGACAAGAGAAAAATTAATGCACTTTTTCTCATTTTTGCATGGGGAATGACTGGATTAAGGACCTTAGATTGATTTGATAACAAGTTTTAAGAGAGAGCAAGTAAATGAAAATGTATATTGAATATTATGAGGCTTTTTTTCTAGTAAATGCATATTTGCTTAGTACAAATTCTTCAGCTGGTCTTCATGTTTCCATGGAAACAATCTGATAAAGAGAAACTGGCTGTCTGTTTCCCACATCTCCATGGAAACAATCTGTTAAAGAGAAACTGGCTACAGTCTGGTGGAGAGTGATTAGCTGAGGGAAAAAAAGAAAACAGAAATTGGCTAGGACATAATGATCTCTGAAAGCATTCAGGGGTTTTCCCAGCTAAGACAAAACCAATTAGCATTTAGTAGAAGCACAGGCTGCACCATGCATTTTAGCATGCTTAACCTTTAAGTTAATCAAGTCTGTGAGTGTGGCTGTTAGTTTGGGACTTTTGTTCCTATTAGGAGGGTACAACTTCAGTATACATAAAAGATTGAAATGATATTTTTTAATGCAATGATGCTTTCTATAATGTCTTTAAATGTCAACAGTCTCACAGATAAATACAAAAAAGAAAGAGTAGTAAATTATATTAAAACATGTAGAGTGTAGTTAGTTTACAGGAGACACACTTAGAACTGAACATGTGAATTTGATAAAGAAAGGTTTTCAGGATGGTTATTCAGCAGAATACTTGGGACAAAGGAAAAGAGGATTACTTATATTAATTGCAAGAGGAGCTTCAATAGTGATAGAAAAGGATAAAACATTTAACACAAAAACGCAGGCAACAGAAAATAGAAGGGGCTATCGCCAAGCTTAGAGAGCCTATAAAAGAAAGGTCACAAGATCCTGTAGAGGTATCAGAAATATTTCAGAAATTCTATGAAAGTCTGTATAAAGCAGAGTGCTAAGGGGCTACTGACAAGGGAGGAGGATTACACTGGCATGAATTTATATTCCACCTAAAATTGCTATAGTAGAGCTTAAGAAGATTCTGGGAGAAATAATCAGTTTCAGCAAGGAATATTACTTATAGGTGGGGATGGGAATGTGATTTGCAGCAGTGAAGATGTGTCAGTGGGGCCCAGAAGGGAAAGTATAACAAAGGAGGGTAGATTTCTGAAGACATTTATGAAAATATTTGGCATGGAAGATGTGAATTCAGTAACATGAGTTTAAATTTACATATTATTCCCCAAGATATAAAAACTTGGCTTGGCTAGACAGAATTTACATTTCACAAGAATGTGTGCATTTAATTGAAGGTCTTCATATGCACCGAATAACTATTTCAGATCACGTGCTTATAATAACTAAAATAAAAACACAGGGTAATGAAATAAAAATGAGGCATTAGTGCTTTCCCACCTATCTGTTGAAAAGAGGGGAATTTAAGGAATGGATAGTGTAGATTATTCAGGAGCTATTGGGACAGAAATTTCTTCTGAAAATATATGTAAGGCGTGGGATAAAATTAAGGTGGAGTTTAAAAATAGAGTGGAGATAAAAGAAAACTTTCTATGGTTAAAAAGTAACAAGAATTATTTAGAAGGACTAACAAATGTGAAAGTATTTGTAAAATAGTGGGATCTCAAGGAACAAGAAGAAGATCAACTGCAGAATGCCAAGGAGAAAATAAGGGATTACCTCGATAACATGCATGAGTTTAGAAAGATTGCTGTTAAGCAATTGTTTTTTGATAATAGCACTAGAGCACAAAACCTTTTAGCACAAAAACACAGGCAACAGAAAATAGAAGGGGCTATTGCTAAGCTTAGGGAGCCTATACAAGGAAGATAACGAGATCTTGTAGAGGTATCAGAAATATTTCAGAAAGTCTATGAAAGTCTGTATAAAGCAGAGAAATATGGAAATCAAGAAAAGATACAAATGGAAATGTTTATGGAAGAATTAAATATGCCAAGGTTAGAAGTAGATAAGGCTCATCTACTGATGGTTAGGATAGGAGGAGATGAGATAATAATTGTGATGTATAACCAAGCTACAGGAAAGTCCCCAGGTACAGATGGTATTCTTGTGGTAATTTGGAAGCTAGGAGGGAAAAAACTGATAAAGATCTGGAAGGTTTTGTTTAAAAAGTATTTTAAGAGGAGGAGCAGTACCAACATCCTGGAAGAAAGCAGTGGTAGCCGTAATACATAAAGAGGGTAAAGATCCATTGGACCCAGCTTCATACAGGTCCATTTCAATACTAAACCATGATTATAAAGTGCCTGTGTCTGTAATGGCTAAAAGAATGACAAACATAATGGCAAAATATATAGATATGGATCACTGTGTTTTTATGGAAGGGAGGCAAATATTTGACAGCATTAATAGAATATTGATCATCCAGAGGGAAGCAGAATGTAAGAAAATACCACTGTTGTTGGTGGGTCTTGATGCAGAGAAAGCTTTTGACAGAGTAACATTGGACTTTATGAGCAGGGCAATGGAAGCGTTTGCATTTTGTGAAAAAATTATAAAGTTGATTAGGAGTATATATGAAGGATTGGATGTGAAATCTAACGTGGGTGGGGTCCTTTCTGATAATTTCTGCTTGAGCAGAGGAATCAGGCAAGATTGTCCTCTTTCCCTGTGTTATTTGCATTATATTTAAAACCATTGGCAAAGAAAATAAGGGACTCAGAAATTCAAGGATATAATTAGTATAGTAGTCAAGAAAAGCTGGCTCTATTTGCAGATGATATTATTTTATACCTGACAAAACCAGAAAGAGACATTTCAGTGTTGTGGATCATTTTGACACAGTTTCATATCTTTTCAGGATACAAAATGAATGAAGCTAAAACAAAGGAAATAGTGGTACATTACGTACCCACACATGAAGTGGTTCAGCAATATCCTTATTTATATGAACATGATAAAACAAAATATTTAGGAGTATGGTTTAAAAATGATTCTGGTGTGGTAGCTAAGGATATGTGGGAAGACACTAAACAAAAGGTAATACAAAAACTGAGAAAATGGAAGCTTTGTTATATGGATATGGAAAATAAGATATAAACTGTCAGAATGTCTTTAGTCCCTTTAGTCTTATACACAGGTCAGGCATATTTTTATTTTCTCAACCAGAGGGAAAGTTATGGGTAACAATTAATAAAGAGCTGAGGATTTATCTGGAAGGGAAAGATGGCAAGAGTCAAGTGGGATAAGCTGATTCTTTCAGTAGAACAGGGCAGATTGGGCTTACCCAATTTGAAGGAGTATATCAGAGCTACACAGTCAAGGCTTCTATACATAGCACAAGCAGAAAACTATAATTCAAAGTGGAAAGGGATGATGATATTGAAATAGGGGGAGCTCAAGAAACAAATAGAGACTGGGATTTTGGATGCAAGCCTTTAATAAGAATAACAATAATAATACAGAATATCATATCCATAAAGTAGCAGAAAGTATTCTAAGAACTTAGCCAACATGGGAATGGAGAAAGGAAATTCTGTCGATAGGGATCAATGCAATTAGGGATATATAGACAATAGGCAAGAGGGGGCTGAAATTTATTGGAGAAAACTGGCAAAGGAACCAAGGTATTTGGAGCAAATTACTAGAGAGAGAAAGATGATAGAATGAGAAGACGCCAAAAATTTATTTGGACTGCAGGTTAGAGATTGCATTCCCCATCAAAGATTGTTATCACAGTATAGTCAAAGATAAGGAAATGGGGTTTCTAAACAAAAGACAAGCACTGCTAGAGTTATTAGTAGATTTTAGAATTGAAGCTGCCATTAAAAAGGAATAATTAGTAGAACATATAAAACATTGCATGATAACTATAATAATCAATCAGAGGAAGTTAGAAAAGATTGGGAAGAGAGACTAGATAAGCAATTCACAAAGAAACAATGAGAAGATATATGTATGTCTCCCACATATGCAACAAAATCCAGAAGATTTCAGATTTTTGCTTGGAAATATTTACATAGATATTTCATACCCCGAGTATACTCCAGAGAATTTTTCATTAAGGGCATGACAAGACTGCAGCAGTGACAGGGAATCATCCTGGAATATCCCCTTTTAAATTGTTATCCATGGGATAATAATTTATCCTTTGTCATGGCTCAGCTGCAAAGTAGTTTGTCACTGTTTCATGGTCACAGTAATATAATTGATCAGTATATGGTAATCTTATATACCTATAACCATTCCTTTATCAATGAATGTATGACATGGATAGACTACAAAAGTAGTTGACAGCACCATACATTCATGGATAAAAGAATGCTTATGCCATCAGATTAATTTCTCCAAGTCTTTTGGGTTTCTAATACCTTGATAGGAATGGACCCCATTTGTAAGTCAAAGTATGATCAATGTTCATGAAATTAGTGCTGTTTCAATCTTTGTTTGCCAGAAGTGCTCTTTGCAGCACCTGCAATGTGCCCAAAACTGACTCCTTCTGCAATTCATATGGAGTGACATGTATCAATAACATATCTAAATAAGACTGTAAATTCTTTTTTATGATACCCTCTGTTCCTACTACTATTGGAACTGTCTGGTTATCCTTCTTCTAAATTGCCCTTGTTTCTGCCTGCCTGGTATTTTATGACTTTGTGTCTCTCTGTACGTCTGGGTGTACCAATTTCAGTGATCAATGCTACTTTTGTCTTCTTTTCATGGACTAGTATATCTGGTTTTCTTGTATCTGCTTTTTGAACTCTTGGTAATGGGTGATCCCATGTGATATAAACCCCATTATTCTCAATAATGCTTTGTGGCTCATGTTTTCAATGCTTCTCAGCTACTTCAATATTGTAATGTTTGCACAATCCCCTTTGCAGCAGACATAATATTATTATGCCTTTCAGTGTGCAGGCTCTCTGCCATAGTGTATCACACCCAGCAACAAGATGTGTGACTGTTTCCAGTTCTGTTTTACAGAACCTCCATTTTTCTGTTTCTCCTGCATGTTCAATGGACTTTGTAAACTAATATGTACATAGTCCACTATCCTGGCCTGCTAACATAAACCGTTCATCTTTTGGTTTAATTTCACCTCTCCTTAACCATTCTTGTGTCTGATAATGATCAATATTAGGTTATTTCTGGAGTTTACTGTACTTACAACTATATTTATGCCTTTCTACATTTTTTGCCTTCTTATCTGATCCTTCTTATATTCTTTCTTTTGTTTTTTTTTTTGGCATATTCAGCTGCTGCCTGTTTTTTGTCTGGTGGTTGGTCTGCTGGTTTTTTCATTCCTGCTTGACACCAATATGCTTCTGCTAAACTAAGCAGGGAAGACATCTTAGATTTGTTCTCTTCATGTTTCATAACTTTCACTATGTTTGGACACGGTGAGATGAGCAGATATGTATTAATTCCTATGGTTGTAGAACTATATATATAATCAATTTTAAGGAGGCCCATACCTCCTAAAGAACATGGAATACATAATCTTGGTATACACTGATTTTTATATATCAATTGATAAGAATGAAGCATTTTTCTTGTTTTCCTGTCCAGCTGATCCAATACCTTTTGGGGCCAGTCAGTCACCCCAAAACTGTAAGTTAGAACAGGAAGAGAAAATTGGTTTATAGCTTGGACTTTGCTCCTAGATGTCAGAGCTATTTTCAGTATTAATTTTAGTCACCTAAAATATTCCTTACAGAGTTTGGTTTACATTTGTTCGTGATTTCTTGTCGATCCTTCATCAGTTCCCAAATATGTATATGCTCCCTCCTGCCCAAGTTCATTTATAATACATTCCTGTCCTAAACTTAGGTTCATAGGTTCTGAATAAAAACTATGCCTATCATTTTGCTGTGCCTCTGTCAAGCAGTGACGCTGAAGTAATCCCTGGGGTATATCTGCAATCTCCTGATGTTTTCTTGGTGCTGCAGACTTCCTGCATTAAATGTTGCTTTTGCATATTTATCAAGACAAAATAACATCATCTGAGAAAGCTTTGACCTCCTCCAGTTGTGCTTTCAGCTCCTCACCTGATGAACTATACAGTTTTAAATCATCCACAAAAAGGAGATAAGAAGTCTTCACACTTTGCTGTTGTCTGAGAGCCAAATTTTAACTGTGACATAATCTGTTAAATAGACAGTTTAATGGGTTAAGAGCACAACAAAAGAGCAGCAGTGACAATGTGTCAACTTGGAATAACTCCCTTTGAATTTTTATCCCTGGTATAATAATTTGTCCTTTATCATGGCTTAGATGCAAGGTGGTTTGCTACTGTTTCATGGTTACTGTAATTTAATTGATCAATGTAGGGTGTATCCTCTTTATCCAGGAATGCAGGATGCTGTTGAATGCTTTTTTGTAATATATCCATGCCATACTTAGATTCTTCACTTTTTTACAATTCTCCATTATGACTTTTTTGTTACCCTTTTGTTCTATTTTCATGATTGAGTTTTCTTCTAAATGACTATAAACTCTGTTAGCATCAGTTCTAGTATATACTTTATACATCGTCAGAAAGCAAGTTAGTCTATAGTTTTCAGAACAGCTTACAAGTTCACTGTTAAGGAGGAGTATAATTTTCCTATTGTTAACCCAGTTGGTGTCTGTTCAGGGTGTGCAAATAATTCTTACTTAGGGTTAAATCTTTGTGTAAAGATGTTAATACTTTTAACCAGAAATTAGGTACTACACCTGGGCCTGGGGTTTTCCATTTAGAAGCTTTTCTTAATTTTGTTTCAATTTCTCTGGCCATTACTCATCCCATTTTATATCATGTACATTTGAAATTCTTACTTTTTCTTTTACTTTTTCTAACCATTCTGCATCTATATGTTATATTCTACAGCGTTTTCATAGATATTTCTCCAAAATATGTCTATTTCCTCTTTTTTGGTGGTGTTTCTATTCCTTTTATCTTGCCTCCCAATTTCCTATAAAACTTTTTTGGGTCATCAATGAATTGTTTATTTTGTACTTTTCCTTTATATTTTTCTGCGTATCTGCTAAGTTTTTCTGCCTGTGCCGAAATCGTTAGTTTATTATTTGTAATAGTGTACAATAGATCCTGGTCTGTTCTAATACTGCACTCTGATTTTAATATGTCTTTCTAAGTATTTTTGTGATCTGTTCCCTCTTCTATACTCTAACAGTGACACATCTTGTCTTAATTGCTTTATAGTTTTCTCTATCTGATACTTCCATGATGACATTTGATTTCTTCACTTCCTTTCCCATATTGCCCTGTATTTTTGCGGTAAGACTATCTGTTATTAATTTAGCTGCAGAGTAATATAGTGTACTTACTTCTTATGAGTTTCGATGAACAGTCTTGATTACTGTGTTCATTTGTTTTATAAACCTTCTGAAATTTTGGGTTTTATTGACTTTCTGCAATCTGTTTCTTTCATTGATCTTAATATGTCTGTCCATCTCTATTAAATCAAACAAATCTTCCCTTAGATTATTTTCTTTCAAACTAAGGGCACATTCTTTATTTTCTGTTACCTGTGGGCATTCTACAGAAAGTTCCAGAGCATCTTCCTGTGCCACATTCACTTCAGTTTCATCCTGTATCATCCGTTGCTCTTTCATATGGGAACTCACCAGCCTATCACACCACAACATTGACTATGTCAGAGTTGTCACATTTTCCTGTTCCTTCCCTTGCTGTGCAACTCCAGCTGAACTTTTGTACTGGTTTTCTATGAAAGGTTCCAAAGTATCTTCATATGGCACCAAATGAAAAGTTCGCAGGAGAACCAAATAAGGGCACCAAGACCTTATGGTACACGTAATTTTATTGTGAAACCACACAACACAGAATTAACGCTGTCTATACAGATCCGTTTTCGAACTTCTTCATCAGAAACAAACCCAAAATGAGGCTGAAACAACCATTTTATAGCTTTTCCATCTGAAATAATTAATAAATTAATTATCCAATAAAATATAATTAAATGGGTAAAAAACAGTTTGTATAGAAGACATTACATAAATAAAAAACATGAATTCCGTATTCACCCCAGTGGTTAAATAAAAACGAAAATAAAAACATGAATGTGACCTTTGATTAAAAACAACATGTTATGTTTATAAAAAATATGTATATGTGATTCAATAAAATTCATTTTAGTAATAAAAACAAATGTCATTCTGCTGAATGAATTGCAATGAATACTGCCATCTGGTGGGATTCTTAACAAGTTAAAGCTTAGCTGCTCTTAACTTAAGCACTGGAATAATGGACAGAACATCATTTAAACCAGGAGGTTTTGTGGAATCCAGGATGATCTGCCAAAACAACTCCCTGTATTCCAACTTGGCTTTCCACATACCACCCCTTATTTCTTTGGGAACTGTCTCCAAGACAAAAAAACTGAAGGAAGCTTGTGCACATATCAAAGTATGGCGAAACAGAGCATTATTTCCGTTCTGTTTCTTGATTTCATAAAAATGTTCATATATTCTAAACTTCAACTTCCTCTCAGTCTTCCCTACATAGAAGGCATTGCAGTGGTTGCAAGTAGCAATGTAAACAACGCCGTTGGCTATGTGTGAGCATTGGGAACAAAATCCACATTTGAAAGTTCCTAGCCTACCTGATCTACACTCTGTACTTTGACGTCCACCAAACTCAAATAATTGTTTAAAATTCAGGTCTTTTCTATAAATACATTTTAAAGGCTGGTTATTAATCTGTCCCATATCTGAAATTTGTGCAAATCTGTCCTATTCTCTACTAACAACTTCTTTAATAACACATGAATCACCTGTATAATCTAAAATATATGCCTGTTCCCAGTTATTAGGAGTAATGTTTTGGACCTCTGTTTCAGTTGTAACGGAGGTGTCCTGACCTAAGATGGGAGCAAATCTCCCCTTTCTTCCATCAACAACCAACTCCACTAAAGCTTGCATCAAATTATTTGGATATCCTCTCTCTCTGAACATGTCCAGAACAAATTCGCATTCCTTATTAAAATTGTGGTCATTTGAAGTCATATATTTAAGCATATCTTTCAGTCATACTGAATCTCTCTCTTTATACTGTTTTTTTGAGGTCCAAATAATGAGGTGCCATGATTCCCAAGTGTCACCCCTTAATTTCTGACTTTCCCGGCTTTTTTTTTTTTTTTTTCCAGCTTTTTTTCAGAGTGATGTCATCACATGGAGGCATGTGTGGTGACATCAGTTTATGAGCAGCCTGTCAGAATTCAGCTGAGGACTAGCTCTGGGCCAGAGTGAATTTAAGTTTTACAAACCACAGGAGGAGGACAGATGACAAGCAAAGCCTGAACACTGAGCAGCGGAATTTATTGCTGCATTTAATTTCCAGGTAAAGCACTTTAGTTGCTTAGTGTTTATATGTGCTATTTCAGATGTCCGTTGCTGTATTCTGCATTTATTTCAGGGATGTCCGTTGCTGCACTTATTTAATTCAGGGATGTCTGTTGCTGCTGTATTTATTTCAGGGATGTGCGTTGCTGGTGTATTTATTTCAGGAATGTCTGTTGCTGCATTTATTTATTTCAGGGATGTCCATTGCTGCATTTATTTATTTCAGGGATGTTTGTTGCAGATGTATTTATTTCAGGGATGTCTGTTGCTGCATATATTTATTTCAGGGATGTCTGTTGCTGCTGTATTAATTTCAGGGATGTCCATTGCTGCTGTATTTATTTCAGGTGTGTGTGTGTGTGAGTGAGTGTGAAATGCCCCAGATAGAACTGCCTCGTGGTTAGGTTTACTCAGGCTCAAACCCTGTACCTTAGGTACAAGGAGCAACAGCCTGAGTTCTCTACCCATTCCACCACTTTTGTTGTAAACTGTACAAATTTTCCCATAATGTCTGGAATGTGTTTGGTTCATACTTTTGGTCTGTTCCTCTTAAAATTTGGATGGTGCAGTGATAGTGTTATTGCCTCACAGCAAGAGGATCTCTGGTTCGATTCTTGGCTGAAGTGCCTTCTGTGTGGAGTCTGCATGTCCTCCCTGTGTTTGTGTGGGTTTCCTCTGGGTGCTCCGGCTTCCTCCCACAATACAAAGATATGCATCTGAAGCCTTTTCCCCAGGCCTCTGCTGAAAATTAGCTTTGTTCCAAGTCAGACTTTCCCAGTAAACAAATGTTAAAAAACATACATTTTATTTTATTCTGACAAATCAGTGAGAACTGAATTCACTAAATAATGATTGCCATTTAAGTTCATCTTCCTATCTTTTAGGAAACACATGATAATACAACATTTTATTCCAGCAACTTTCTAAGATTATATAAGCAATGTTTAAAATGTGTCCCTGGTTTTGGGCCTTTGTCCCACTCAATAAATTTTGGCTTTTTCCTGATTTCTTGTGCTGCACAGTTTTTCAGGGAAAGAGAAGTTTAGTGCTGCTTATACAAAGTCTGCTTGCATTGTTAGTAGTACAACAGGTAGTATACTTGCTTTTGCTGCAGAAGGCTGTGGGTTCTACTCCCATAGTCTGTAGATGGATTGCTAATACTGTACTGTGTTATACTGTTAAAGCGGTGGACACTGCAGTCCTGAAAATGTCCTCCTTTGGCGGAGATACCTATTAACTATGAACCTGTTATCAGTTTGCTATCCATTCCTTATTGAAATATTACTAGCTTATAATTTTTTAATGTAACATATGCAATTTATTCTTCAAGTGCAACATTCACTTTACTTGTAGATGAAACAATGAAAGAGAAAGTTGTTTGCTAGCAGCAACCTAGTTACAGATCTCTTTAACATGGAATTTAGATGACTTTTACTTCTGCAGAGATTGTGCATATTTACTGATACTGGTTGATTGTAGAAGTTTGAGTAGACTTTTATGATGGAAATGTTCTGAACTGGGCAGTTTTGTCATTATTGGTTTATTTTTGTTTCACTGGTTACTGGAAAAATGTTCAAACAATAAATTTAAAATGCGCTTTAACAAATGTGCTGTATTATACAAGGAATATAAAGTCAGGAAAGTGTATTAAAGAATACATGTATTTTGTGTTTCGTGTGCAAGGGGCCTATGATTTGAAAACAGCCTAAATAATCTTAATCTGCCATGGGCCATACGCATTTTTCTTTGGATGTGGTTTTCAGTGCTGTTTCAAGGAATGTGAGTTTCAAGGGCAGAGAAGTTTTACTGCTAAGTCTATTTTCATTGTGAGGCTGTGTTGCTTTCTTTAGTAGATGTCTATTAGTGTTTGTGCTATAAAATGTAAAATAAAATCCAAATAATCATCATAGAAGTAAAACAGTATGCATATTAGTGTTTATGGTAAATGGGGTGAAATAGCCAGGTAATGGGATATTGGAATGGCTGCAGGGGGACTCTTGGGCCATATTTTGGTTGTCTGTTCTTCAGTTTGCATTTGAAAGTTGGTATCCCACAATTTCATTGCAGTGGGCAGGGTTACATAATTATGTATGCAAGTTATATGTCAATCAGCATACAGATTTGTGCCTATTTTTCATGGGCCTTTGTCCAGATTTTTGATGTTTCCAGGTTGAGAGGTATGCTACAAAGCCACAGGCCTCATACAACTACTCTGGAATTTCTTCTTTGAACTATTCAGTGTGTTCTGAACATGCTATTTTGATTAAAACCTATTTTTTTAATTTACTTACAAGTTTTACATGTAAATGAACTGGCCCTTCTCAGGTGCTTTTCAGTTATGACTCAGGTCAACGTGGCAATTGTAACTGAAATATATGTGGGCAGTTTACAGAAACAAATCAATCAGCATGTTTTGGAAGGTAACAGAAAACAGAAATGCCTAGAGAACATCCACATATACACAGAAAACACATACAAATTCCTTAAGTATATTCAAAGAAATTTCACAAATGAACGCCAGAGAACCTAGCTTTGGATGAAGCCTGAAGCCATGACTGTGCCCAAAATGTCATGTATTTAACTAGAATGCTTCAGTCTTGTCTGTATTAATTTTGTATTTCATAAGACTACCAAACAGTTCTAACTCATGGATGGCTGCACACTAAACAACAGCTGAAATTTCAGCTCTATCAGTGTGAAAACAGAAACAGAAAAACAAGGTCAGTGAAAGTCAGTTTGGATAAAACTGAGTTAATGGCTAGTAAGTACACTACCTGAATGCCAGCAAAGAAGAAATTTGGAGAACCTAAAATAAAATCAACCAAAAAAAGGTGAAGAGAAAACTCTCTCTCTTTCTCATTTACAAATTGAAGGCTGAGAAAAAAATCACATACCTATTCAGCAAAAGACAGATCAAGCTTCAGAGTTTCTACAAGGTATGGCTTCCAGTAATTTAGAGGAAAAAATAAATCAAATGCATTCAGTGGTGATACAAATAAATGAAACAATGAATGAATGTATCAACTCAAATAACAAAGCAGGAAAATATAAGCTTTAAGTTTAGTTAATCAGATAAACTGATAAAACGGTAAATATCAGAGGTTAAAATGAAGAAAAGGCAAGTTGAACATTAGGATTCTCAAGAAGAGCTGTTTCAAAAGAGAGTAGTTAGAAGACAACGTGTGCACCGAAAACCTGTTTTTTCTGCTGTGTCCAAGACACTAAAGGAACAGACTGCATTAATGTTATGAAAGCACAAATAAGCAGCTGGACTGGTATTCCACACCAGGATTGACTGAAAGGGCACATCAAGTGTATACTCCAAAGCTGGTTATGAGAAAGCAGCCAAGACATGTATTAGTGAAGATGCAATCATACAGCAAAAACAGTTGACCCTGACAAAACTGTGGAAAAAGGGGAAAGTATTAAAAACTAGAGACAGCAGAGTGTTTGTAGAAAATGAATATTCACTATATATCAGGCAGAAGAGAAGCAAATTTATCCTAGCAATCAGGGAATGTTAAGAGGCAAATATGAGATTCAAGCTGCTGTGCCTTGCTGTCTTCAGAATATTTTTTTTTTCTGGAGGATCAAAGACATTTACAGGCTAAGGAGGAAATAAAATGTTTATCCAACAAAAAGTGAGCTGGCAAACAAAAGGGGACTCTGCTTCTCATTCTTCTGACAATGAAGCTCATAGGGAGATTTTGCTAGTGAAACCTTTTCCAACAGGAGTTGACTAGAAAAATGAGGATTTCCTTGGACTCGAATCAGAGTCTGAGGCCGGGAGATGAAGAAGAGCAGGAAGAAGACCAGTAACACTTAAATTAGTGAATAAATGTTAAGACTATAATGCATCAGTCAAATTTGTGAAATATGGCTTTGCAAGAAAAGGTGGCTGAGAAAGTTTGGAAGTTTGTTAACTTTTGAGTGGAGAGTAAAGCATATATCACACTATGTTATTAATGATTAGAGGGGCACTAAAATGGGGAACTGTAAGTGTGATGATGTGAGGTAGTGCCAGCTAAGCCATAGAGAGTAGTGCAGTCCATGTGTAACATATGCCAGCATAACTAGCTGAAGTTTTGTAAAGAATTTTATGTAATTTGAATATCAAACACAAGAGAAGTGAAAAAACAAGCTGGTCACACCAGGTACTTAGCGCATTTGCAGGTTAATCCAAATGCTTTCATCTTACTAGTTTCAGACATCTTCAGAATAAAAAGTAAAGTGCACAAACACATGCTTTATACCCATTTCTCCACCCCTTTCTTAATTAGTTCAATTCAGACCCACCCAGTTGTTAAAACACAGCACAACATAAAAGGCATATTACACTCATTTAATACTCTGTTACAGACTCACAAAACATACTGAATATTGCAAATGTCATAAAAAATATGCTGCTTTCAATTTCAATAAGAACCTAATGACAGCATGTCATTAAGTCCAAGCCTTTCATCAGAATTAAGTTTAATTTGCCATTTTAGTTCAAAAAAATTGTCACTTGGCCCACCTCTAGGTCCTAAGTCAACATGATCTATGGCACAAATTTAAAGGCATGTGTTGGGTTCTCCCTAATATGTCTATATAGGGCATTCTTTTCATTGTGATGTTTAATTTCATAAATATGCTCGTAGATCCTAGTCCTAAATGCTCTCTTGTTTTTCCCCACATAATGACTGCCACACGCCTGACATACTGCAACATATACAACTCTTTTGGAATAACAAAAATATTTTTTAGGAGGTTTAATGGTGCCAAAGTTCACAATAGTAATTCTATCTTGGTGAACTACATGTTGACACTGGGCACATCTTCCACATTTAAAACATCCTCCATCAACCCTTCCACCATGGCTACTCTCCAACATCCCCTTGAAAGAAGCCTTTTTTTGTATACAATGGCCATTTTTTTCTCCTAACAAGGAAAGTAACTCAGGGTCCATTCTGAAAATTCTCCAATATTTCTTGACAGTGTTACAAATGTCATAGTAGTTAATGTTATATGGTAGTATCAATGCCCTACCATACCTCTCTCTGTTCCCTTGGCTAACTGTTTGCAACATAACAATGGTGTTGTCCAACAACACAATACACCCCTTCATTCCTTTTCATCTGTACCTCACTCATTATGTTGACCACCATCTCTTTTGGGTACCCCCTTCTAGTTAACATACCTTCCAGAATATCACATTCCTGGAGAAACTCATCCAGTAAAGAAACCATTCTGGTCAATCTTACAAACTGGCCTTTAACCAAGGCTCTCTTTTGATGTGTAGGGTGCCAACTATTGTAGTGCAGCAAGGAATTAGAATAAATAGGCTTCCTATAAAGATGTGATGTAAAAACCTTGTTATTATAATCCTTTCTAATGGTGACATCCAAATAGTGAAGTACATCTCTATCCATACACATGGTAAATTTCAGAAAATGTGTTGTTTCATTAATATATTGAAAGAATTCATTCAGCCTATCCTCACCGTCTTTCCAAAATAGTACCACATCATCTAAAAATTGGCCACAGAGCACCCAACAGTCTTTAAAAGGTGAATTAAAGACAAAAAGAACCTCCCACTGGGCTAGCACTGTGTTAGCAAAGACAGGGGCACAACATGCACCCATTGCTACCCCCTGCCTCTACTTAAATAAATTCCCCTCAAAGCTCACAAAGTTGTTCTCTAACACAAGTTCAAGACATGCCCTCAAAGTAGAGACAGTATTACAGTCCATATTTGTGTTTTTGACTAAGTAGTCACAAAACCAATCAATCCCCTGTTCGTGTGGCATGACCAAAAATTAAGCACAAATGTCTATAGTTACCATTAGTAAGTTATCATCATACATTTCTTGTCTAACTTTCCCAGGAATCTCTCAGCAACATTGCCCTGTTCTCAAGCATGTTTAACTTTAAAATCCACAAATTTTGCAATACTAAATGTTTTTGATGCTTTTGCATCCACTATTGGGCATGGGAGGCAGGGGGCTGGTGATAGATTTATGAATTTTTGGTATCCCAAAAATTGTTGGGATCCGTGGATGTACTGCCTCCAAATATTTGTGTTCCTCTAGAGAAATCTGCCCATTCAACAACTCAACCAACTTTAAATCAACATTTCTGTAAGCAATGGCGAGTTCATTATGGGAGACTTCTGTATAGGTATCACTTTATAGTAGTTCAAACATCCTGCTAATATAGTCATTAATGAGAAGTTATGCACCTACCATAACGTTCCATGTTAGTTGTCTTCTTCTCACCTTCTTTCTTGCTGGATGGGTTCGGAGCCAATCCTCGGCTCCGACTCAGCCTATACTAAAGCTCGAGAGCTATTTTTACCGGCTCGAGGCTCCCCTGTATCCCACAATGCTAGGCGCTAACTACCCAGATCTCGTTTGATAGATAACACCATAGCAGTTCTGATCCCAGAACAAAGGAGAAGGAGTAATACCTATAACTACAACGTACCCAGAAAAAAGGGCAACTATGGGAGTCCAAGTTGGGATGAAAGACAGCCCAGCAAGATCCTTTCGGTCTGTCCAGGCTAGGGGGTTGGAGGGCGGGACGCAAGAAAGAAGGCAAGAAGAAGACAACTAACATGGAACATTATGGTAGGTACATAACTTCTCAATGTTAAGTTGTCAATCTCACCTTCATTCTTGCTGGATGGGACCGCATCCCTAGCACCTCAGCCCTGGGTGGCTCATCGGAACAGACTCTTGAGGACGGTGGAACCAAAGTTAGCTCGGCTTCTGGAGGCCATGTCCAGTTTGTAATGAGAAATAAAGGTATGAGGAGAGGCCCATGTGGCTGCCGCACAAATGGAGTCTATAGGTAACCTAGCCTGAAAAGCTATTGATGTAGCTAAGGCTCTAGTTGAGTGGGCTCTAGGTTTTGAAGGAAGTTCTTGACTCCTTAGCTCATAGATGAAGGTAATCACAGAGGCCAACCATCTGGAAAGGGTTACTTTGGAAACTGGGAGGCCTTTCTTCCCTTCCGCATAAGACAGGAAGAGCTGCTCAGATTTCCTAACTTGCTTGGTTCTATTCAGGTAGTAACGGAGTTGATGATGAACATCCAAAAAATGCAACTTTTGTTCCGATCTGTTGGAGTAATTAGGGAAGAAGACTGGGAGATCGATAGTCTGGTTTAAATTTGCCTCAGAAGATATCTTGGGTAAAAAAGATGGGTTAGTTCTGAGGGATACTCTATCTTTATGGAAAATCATATAAGGAGGACGAATGCACAGGGCGTGAAGCTCTGAGACTCTCCTCGCGGAAGTTATGGCCACTAGAAATAGAGTTTTCCATGAGAGTAACTTGAAGGAACAGGAAGCCACAGGTTCAAAGGGTGGTAGAATGAGAGAAGTTAAAACCAGATTCAAATCCCACTGTGGTGGGGGATCTCTGATTGGGAGCTTAAGTAAAAAGATACCCTTAAGGAAGGCTTTAGAAAGTTTATGGGACATAACAGTGGAGTCTGACAGGCCCACATGAAAATTTGAAATGGCCGCTAACTGAACTCTGATAGTGGGCGAAGAAGAACCTGATTGAAAAAGTTCAGCCAAGAAATCTAAGACTGACTGGATAGGTGCCGTGAAAGGATCCATGTTTCTAGTCTCTGCCCAGAAGGAGAAGCGTTTCCATTTGTTAGCATAAATCCTCCTGGTAGAAGATTTGTGGGAAGCTAGAATGATGTCACGCACCGAATGGGAAATAAAGGGAAGCCTGGCTAAGGTTAGAAGTGGAGCAACCAAGCTGTGAGGTTGAGAGGGAGGAGGGAGTGGTGCAGCTCACCCGACTGATGGGTCAAGAGGTCTGGCACTGGGTCCAGATGCCAGGGCTGCTCCAAAAGATAATGATGCAGGAATGGAAACCAGATTTGTCGAGGCCAGTAAGGGGCAGTGAGGATCATTGTGGATCTCAATGAGGTAGCATTCTGAATCAACTGTGTGATTACTGGAAAGGGGGGAAAAGTGTACAGAAGACCCCGGAGCCAGTCGTGGACTAGAGCATCTCTGGGGGGATGGCCGGGAAGAGAGTGAAGAAGTTGTGGCACTTGCTGTTTTGAGGTGTTCCGAAAAGATCGCAGCAAGGCTGACCCCATTGTTGGAAAATCTCTTCCACTACTGACTGTTTGAGAGACCACTCATGCGGCATGAGAATGGCTCTGCTCAGCCTGTCCGCTGTTACGTTGGACTTTCCAGGGATATGCGTTGCTATCAGAAACCGCTGAGAAGAGATCGCCCACTGCCAAAGTCTGAGTGCTTCTCGACACAAGGGGTAAGACTTGGTTCCGCCCTGCTTGTTGATGTACCCCACTATGGACATATTGTCCGTCTGAACTGCAATAGTCCCGATGGGAAGAGAGTCCTGAAGGGCTTGCAACACTAAAAGTACTGCTCTCATCTCCAAGACATTTATGTGCAGGTGGCACTCGAATGGTTGCCATGTGCCCTGGACTGTCCTGCCCTGAAACTGCCCCCCCCCACCCGATCAGGGAGGCCTCCGTTGTCACCGTAGCAACCGGGGTGGGGATGAACAAAGGGTCTGCCCTGAATGACTTGCAGGGAAACCATCCACCAAGACAGGTGTTTCTTGCATAATTGTGTGATTAAAATGCTGTGAGACATTGGAAGCTGTTGAAAGGACCACTGGGAAAAGAGCATCCACTGAAGGATCTGCATGTGAAAGCAAGCTAGGGGAAGTAACGTAATGGCAGCTGCCATGAGACCTAAAGTCTTCAGCACGAACCTGGCCTGTATCCTGTTGTTCTGAAGAAGGATGTGAACATGTGCGCAAATATCTGCAATTCTCTGTGCGGTTAGTTTTCCATTTAGTTCGGCTGTGTCCAATATGGTGCCTATGAAAGTAATAGACTGACAAGGCGACAAGGCAGACTTTTCGAAATTTATGGAGATACCTAGCTCTTTGCAAGTTTGAATGGTGTAATCTCTGGACTGAAGAAGTTGACGCCTGGTGGTGGCGGTAAGGAGCCAGTTGTCCAGATATGGAAACACCTGGAATCCTTGACGTCTCAGATGAGCCGTAACCACTGCCATGCATTTGGTGAACACTCGGGGGGCTGTAGTGAGACCAAAGGGCAGGGCCCTGAACTGGTAGTGACTGGCCCCCAGCCGGAAGTGGAGAAACCTCCTGGAGCGCCTGTACATCTTGATGTGGTAGTACGCATCCTGAAGGTCTATAGAGCACATCCAATTGTCCTGGCCCAAAAAGGGTAGAATGGACTGTAGTGTGACTATCCGGAACTTCGTTCTTTGGACAGACTTGTTTAGTCTGCTGAGATCCAAGATTGGTCTCCAGTCCCCTGTCTTTTTTGGTACCAAAAAGAACTTGGAGTAGATTCCGGATCCTTGCTGGTCTGCTGGGACTGGTTGGATGGCTCTTTTTCTTAGCAGTTTTGAGATTTCTAATACTGCTTGTTCCCTTAGACTGGGTGGAACATCTGGAAGGGGCCTTTTTGGCTGTGTTGGGGTGTGGGCAAAGGGAATTTCATAACCCTCAGATATAATTGACCGTACCCATCTGTCTTGGGTGAGGGAAAGCCAGGCTTTTGGGTACAGTGATAATCTTCCCCCGACTGCCTCCGAAGGCGGACAGTCGGGCAGCATCTCAGGGATGCTGGAAGGGCTGACTAGAGACAGCTTCTCTGCTACTCTGATTCTGCAGACCCCCTCTGCCCCTAGGGCTGCGTCTGTTATTGTTCCCCCCCTGCCTCTAGAGGGGAACTCACCTCGTGCGTCAGGCGCAACTCCCTGTGGTTGGCGAAACCACATTTTTCCACCCTTCTGACCCTTGGGGTGTGGTCTAGATGGGGTGGAAAAATGGACTCCCACGGCAGAGAGAGTCTTGCCATCCTGTTCGCATCTGGTCAAAGTATCCTTCATTTGAGGTCCGAACAATGCCGAACCATTAAAGGGGGAATTGGTAAAGGATGCCTTGAAGGGGTCAGCAAAGTTACAAAGCCGCATCCAGGCATGATGTGCCTGCAGCCCTACTCGCCCCATCGGCCGCATAAGAAATAAGCTGCATGGAGGAGTTAACAATCGAGTTCAGGGTTGCCAGCTGGGAGTTGATTTTGTCTTGAGTCCCCGCAGCTGTTGGATCCTGTAAAGTATCACACATTTCTTTGAGCATGTCTCTTTGAAGGCGGGTGAAATGACATAAGTAATTCAGCGACCGCATGGTAAAGGTCACTGAAGAAAACATCCGCTTGCCGTATCTATCCATAGTCCTAGATTCCTTATTAGGAGGATGGATCGGTACTGAAGGATCAGCCAGTTCCTTCTTAGTGGCCGCCGCCACCACCATGGCATCAACAGGGACATCTTTGGTTAAAAACTGTTTATCAGAAGGGGCTGTGAAAAATTTTGAAGGCCTCTGTGGGGTAGGTTCCATCGAGTCAGGGGCCGTCCATGCCTTCCGCGCCACCACTTCCATGAGGGGGTCAAAGGGCGGAGACACCCAGGAGGTGGAAGGGCAAGAACCAAAAGCCTCTAGGTAAACCAACTCGTCCTCAGAAGGATTGAGGGTAGACCAGTTCCCCCTCTGTTTGAGGATTTCAAGGATGTCAGAAAAGGAGACATCCTCAGAGGGGGACCGTGGGGTCCCTTCTGACTCATCCAAGTTGGTGTCAGATGTGACGGACTCAGGAGAGTCCACATGCTTCCTCTTGCATTCCCTTTTCTGAGGGGGCTCCCCTGACGGATCAGGGGAGGCCTCGGAAGAGGAGGATGCTCCCAATGGGGGCACCTGAGGCGTTGGATCTCTGCGGTCGGGGTCGAGAGGATGGGTAAAGACCATGGCAGGCACAACAGTGGGAGGAGCTGAGGGAGCTGACCGAGGAGCAGGCACAGGGGCAGCACGCTCCTCATGACCTCAAAGGCACCCCTATCAGGCAGGGAAGAAGGCCCCCACTCTGAAGAGATAAGGACCCCTCCCGGCACCGAGAGGGACGGCTCCGAGACCGATGTCGGGGCCGAACTCACTTGCGCCGAGGCTCCGAGAGGGAGAACGGGGTCAGACAAGGGTTCGATGCCACTCGCCCCCTCGGAGCCGACGAGGGAGTCCCGACACCCAGATCCTTCCAAGGATGGAACGATGGAAGAGATTGGAGCCAATGATGGAGCCAAAAGGTGTGGTATCGGCTCCAACGTGTCGACGGTCCCGGCTCCCACAAACTCCGGCTCTGAGCTCATAGGAACAGTCGGAGGAGGAATCGATGATAGAATGGGGATAGCCGCTGTCTGTTGAGAAGGGCTCTGAAGTATCTGGGCCAGTGCTTGCGACTTAAGGAGTCTGCTAACCACCCTCTCGAGGTCGTGTTCCGAAAGCCTGGAAGACTGAGAGGAATGGGTCCGATGGCTCCGCTCCGAAAGCAAAGGAGATCTTGGAGCCGAATGGACTGACTCCAAAGATGGAGACCTGGAGCACTTACGGCTTGCAGACGGTTCCGACACAACGATTGGAGCCGACTGAGTCTTGGTAGCATCGGCTCCAGCCGGAGCCGATGTAGGAGCACTAAGAGCACCACTAGTCGAAGGCTCGGTTCTTGGAGCCGACGGTTTTGTTGGCTTCTAAGGTTTGCCCGATGAAGACTTGGTCGGGGAGCCTTCAGGTTTCAACAAGCCTCATAAAATAAGCTTGTTCCTGCAGGACTCTTGGACTGAATGCATGGCAGACAGAACAAGAGTCCTGCAGGTGCAGAGGGCCCAGGCAATAAACACAAGAAGTGTGACCGTCTGTCAGAGACATCTTCTGACAGCACGAGTCACACTTCTTGAAGCCTGAAACCCTGGAATCCTTAGACATCCTGACAGGGATGACAAGTCACAAACACACCAACAAACACCCACACTCAAACTTACTCAGTCTAGACACACACAAAGACTGAGACTGTTTACAATGAAAAAATAGGAAATCTTATACTAAAACTAGCTAAAATAAATTTAAGATTAAGCTAATGTTTAAACTAAAAATTAGCCAAAGGCCTAGTAATCTAAGGAGTGCGGTTAGTAACGAGAAACAAACCCGAAAAGGGAGCTATCTAGGTGGGGATACACTAGAGGGGTAAGTGGGTCTAATAGAAAAACTAATACTACAAAAAGGAAGAAAAAACCTTACCAGAAGAGATTTTTATAAATCTAACCTGAGAGCCGGCAAAAACGCAACCTCGTAGCTGAAGTGGCAAACGAGATCTGGGTAGTTAGCGCCTAGCATTGTGGGATACAAGGGAGCCTTGAGCCGGTAAAAATAGCTCTCGAGCTGTAGTATAGGCAGAGTCGGAGCCGAGGATCGGCTCCGAACCCATCCAGCAAGAATGAAGGCGAGATTGACAACTTAACATCATCCATTATCACCAGCCCCCACCCTTGTCCTGTTTCATGATTCTAATGTCCCTATTAGCTAAAATTTCTTCAAAAAGCATCACTTCATTGGGTGTTAAATTTCCCATTGTATTACGATCCTGTCCTGACCTAAGGTCATGAATTTCTTTAACACACAATGTCTCAAATAAATTAACCATAGGATGTTGGGGGGTGTATGTACTAGGTCTTTTTAAAAACAGTGCTAACACCCCAGTGTTAGCCCCATTTTGAAATTGTATTGCCAAATTCAATTTTCTACTGGAAATTTTTACCTGTAAAATTGTTTCCACTATGTTAGCCCTTTTAGCTGGGACAAAGCTCATTCTCTTCTCGAACAAGTCAGCCCACTCAAAGCTAATGCTGATGTGACTCAGATTATAGATGTTAAAATCCCCTCCCATATTTCTTTATAATGGTAACCTCATTGTCTTCTCTGGTCTCCTCTTCATTAGTGGAAATTAACTGTAATACTGGACATTCTGCCCCCCCCGTGTTTCTTCCCCCTCCCTCTCTGCTGGTCCTGCACCACAAGTTGTTGGTGGCCCCAGTTCTTTTGGTTGCCATTCTGTTGGTCTAAAAGTTGCTGGGATCTCCTTAAAGAGGGGGGGTCCCTAAAGAGTTGGTTTCTTCTAATTCACTGTCCAGTTGGTCATTAACATCACCCATATTAATTTCAAGCCTGTCTTGTCCAGTCCTAGACTGTCCTCGAGGAGGGTTAGGGTATGGTGTTCCATTTTCCCCAAAGGAGATGGTGGTCAACATAATGAGTGAGGTACAGATGAAAAGGAATGAAGGGGTGTATCATGTGTTGGACAACACCACTGCTATGTTACAAACACTTGGACAAGGGAACAGAGAGAGTTATGGTAGGGCATTGATACTACCATATAGCATTGACTACTATGACATTTGTAACACTGTCAAGAAATATTGGAGAATTTTTAGAATGGACCCAGAATTACTTTCCTTGTTAGGAGAAAAAATGGCCATTGTATACAAAAAAAGGGCTTCTTTCAAGGGGTTGTTGGAGAGTAGCTGTGGCAGAAGGGTTGGAGGATGTTTTAAATGTGGAAGATGTGCCCAATATCAACATGTAGTTCACCAAGATAGAATTACTATTGTGAACTTTGGCACCATTAACCTCCTAAAAAATATTTTTGTTATTCCAAAGGAGTTGTATATGTTGCAGGATCTATATTAGAACACCGAACATTTGAAATGTCGAGTGTTCTAATATCGACCCATTTTCAGCGAAAGCTGAAAATATCGACGAAACAGAAAACCAAATTCTTTCCTAGGGAAAGAATTTGGTTGTCCATTTCTGTTGCTTCGGCATTTTCAGCGCTCTGGTGGAAAGTTACGGGTCGGGTACAGGTAAGTGTGCGATTGTGTGGACGTGTGGGTTAGGGCGGGTTAGGTGAGTTAGGGTGCGAGGTCAGGTAAGTGTGCGATTGTGTGGATGTGTGGGTTAGGGCAGAGTAGGTGAGTTAGGGTTAGGGCGCGGGTGAGGTGATTGTGCGATAGTGACAGACCTTAGGGTTAGGGTTTGGGTTAAGGTAAGTGGATAGTTAGTGGTGTATGTATAGTTTAGTATAGGGTTTAGGTGTATGTGTGTGGATTGCTGTTTGTCTGGTGTGCTTGTGTTGTGTGTATGTGTTTTGGAAGAGCAAATTTTTTCCCTAGAAAAAATTTGCTGTTCCGAATGTTCGATGTTTTGTATTTTCGATTGCTAGGGTTCGATATTAGAACACTCGACATTTGAAATATTCGGTGTTCTAATATAGACCCTATGTTACAGTATGTCAGGCATGTGGCAGTCTTGTTCGGCATCTACTTTTCTGAAGTACAAGCAAACACAGGAGGGTTATGGCTGACAAAGTTTGCAGATGACTGCAAACTGGGCGCCATAGTCGAAAACACATCTGACACAGATATCCTCCAGAAGGGCCTCACAGAAACGGATAACTGGTGCCAGAGCCATGGCCAGAAGTTAAACGCCAAAAAATGCATAGTCATACCCTTCGGGAAAAACAAGGTTACCCCTAGCTACCATATAGGTGGCAATCCACAGAGCACAGAAAAAGTCATCAGGGATCTGGGGACCCAGGTTGACAGTAGCCTTTCGTTTGACACTCATGTTGCTAAAGTAGTTAGGAAAACCTTCTATATCGCCCACCTGATCATGAAGGGATTCACATCTAGATCAAGGGAGGTCATCGTCCCCCTGTACTCATCACTCATTAGACCTATGATTGAGTACAATGCCCCGTTCGGAATGTATCTGACCAGACACCTGCTGCCCCAAAAGTTCCTCACCAAAAGGATAAAGGGTCTCAAAAATATGTCTTATGCTGCCCGACTGAAAGAACTCCAGCTCTATTCAGTCTCATACCGCTTGCTCAGAGGTGACCTGTGCCTGATATATAAGGCCATGTCAAACCCAGATTTGATGAATATGCTTCACCTCAAAAAATCTAGATCCCTCAGAACCACAAGGGCAGGAGACTTAAACCTTGACACGGTTATAAATAGAACGTGCTGGAGGGACAGATTCATCACCCAGAGACTCCCTGTGCTGTGGAACAAAATCCCAGTACATGTGAGGCAGAGCACCTCGCTGGCCTTGTTCAAGAGGAATCTTGACCAATGGATGGGAGATTGCAGATATACCCCAGGGATTAATTCAGTGTTACTGCTTGACAGAGGCACACAAAATGATAGGCATAGTTTTTATTCAAACTAAAGGGGTGGCGAAAGCCACATAACTATGGGCTAGGCTTATAAATGCCCTTGGGCAGATAGCCTAGTATGACCCTATGAACCTATTATGTGGGGAAAACCAAGAGAGCATTTAGGACTAGGATCTACAAGCATATTTATGAAATTAAACATCACAATGAAAAGAATGCCCTATACAGACATATTAGGGAGAACCCAACACATGCCTTTAAATTTTGTGCCATATATCACGTTGACTTACGATCTAGGGGTGGGTCAAGTGATGAATGTTTAGAATTTAAAGAACTAAAATGGCAAATTAAACAATTCTGATGAAAAGCCTGGACTTAAGGACAGGCTATCATTAAGTTCTTATTTGAAATTGAAAGCAGCATATTTTTTATGAATTTTATGACATTATTTGCAATATTCAGTATATTTTGTAACAGAGTATTAAATGAATGTAATATGCCTTTTATGTTGTGCTGTGTTTTAACAACTGGGTGGGTCTGAATTGAACTAATTAAGAAAGGGGTGGAGAAATGTGTATAAAGTATGTGTTTGTGCACTTTATTTTTTATTCTGAAGAAGTCTGAAACTAGTAAGACAAAAGCGTTTGGATTAAACTGCAAATATGCAAAGTACCTGGTGTGACCGGCTTGTTTATTTTCACTTCTCTTGTGTTTGCTGAGTTGCTGTGTGGTTTTACTTACTCATTTGAATATTAAACTGATTTGTACAGATGCTTGTGTTAAAATGTATTTATAAAGTTGCTTGTGTTAAGAATGTATCAACAGTGGGTCCTGCTGGACAGAAAAGAAATATACATGTATGTCACACTGTATTGTAACTGATGAAATGAATATGTAAACAGAGGATGCTGGAAGGGGAGCAGTTAAGCTCCACCCAGCTAACATTAAGAAAAATAGCCTGAAATTAAATGACTTGGTTTAGACTATAAAAATTTTATCTCACAGGCCTGAATGCAGCCAGAGATGCATTGCCTGGGCTAGTATCCTGCTCTTATTGTCCTTAGTGGTGAACATATTGCTACCTTGGAGTGCTGGAGGATGGTTGGTTAGTCTCTGCAAGAAAGATGAAAGGTTTGGAATTGTTTTACAGCCTCCAGATGCTGGAATAAGCCTTAGCAAAGTTCTAGATGTGTATTGTGACACATCTGTGCTAGATACTGGCTCAACTTCTAGACAGGGGATAGTGTGGAAACCACAGAATCAGATGACCTGGTGTGATGCCACTCTGTAGCCAGCACTGAAATCATATTTAGATATTAGTGAGAGATGTGACAGAAAAGACTCAGCACTCTATTTTGATACTGACAAGACCACTCAACAACTTCATCTCACCTTGCTTTAGTAAGTAACAACTAGGGAACAGTAATTCTTCAGTCAGGAAAATATAGTGAGATTAGCTAAAAGTATTGTTTTTCTGTATCTGTCTGAGTCTTTCCATTAGTGTTATTTTTTATACTTCCTGTGAATTGAAACTCTGGTGTTTATTGTAAATAGATACTCAGTAGTCTCAGGGACACAGAGCAATGATTTCTACAGAGAGAGAAAGGTGGAGTCTTTTTGGGGTCTTGCAGAGGAAGTCCAGCCCCAGGACTGGAGTGTGTTCCCTGTGTGCTCTTATGGGAAATTGTGCTTGGTGCAGAGAGCTGCATATGAAAATGCTGTGTGCATCTATTTTTGTTCTAAGTGAATGCTCCACACCAGTGGTCAGTGGTGAGGATTGAGGCTCCTTGATTACTCTCCCAGAGGAGGGATGTCACAGTATGTAAGATATTTTTGTTATTAGTATTTTTATAAAACATTTCAAGTTATAAACTGTGTGTTAGATATAGTAAAGCAATTTTGTGTAGTGCATAGTCAGGGGTATTCTAAAGTTATGAGACTTTACAGTGACTATTTTAAGTGTTAAAGATATTAAAGTAAGCAAGTACTTTTTAGTTGTAAGAAACATAGATTTTACAGCATGACAAAATAAGAAGGGCTGGCCAAAAGCAAGTGTAATATTCATATGCTGTGATCTTGGGTTGTTGGGGTGGGATATAAAAATGCACTGATTATATGTACACTTGAAATATATTCTCTTGTTTTTACAAGGGTGAATGCCTAGATTAATGCCTTTGGCTTAAGATATAAACAAGCAGGTTTGAAAATATGACAAAATCAGTTATGGTTTGGTCTCTTGGTTTTTGTGGATTGTTTAGTAAATATGACAAAATGTTGAAAGCCATGGAAAATGCTAAGGTTTCTTACATTTGTTAATATAGTAGCTTGTTTATTTCTATTATCTAATGCTCAGTGGGAGTCAAGAAGTTTGCAGCTGAAGGCAGTTATGCATTAAGTTCTGAATTAAATTTACAAAGATTCATTGCTGACTACTTTTACATGAAGATAATCTATCTGCAGGTGCAAGCAATTAATCTTGAGAGTTCTGAGCATTATTTATTCTCATTTGTTTACCGGGAAAGTCCACTGGGCCAAAGTAAGCCCATTTTCAGTGGAAGCCCAGGGAGAAAAGCTCCAAGGTAACAATAAGACTTACATAAAGTTTCAAAAAAAGTTTCAATAAATATTTAAAAAAAAAAAAAAAGATAAAAAAAATTACAAAAAAAGAAATTACCAAAAATGTACACAAAATTATAGAAAATAGATAAAGCTGATATAACATTACACGAACAGCAAAGTGAAACATATTCATGACACTACATGACACAATACTAGGCAAAACAAAATAGTTAATTATACAGTTATGAGCACCAAGGAGTGCATATAAATCCAGGCATTTCCTAGAATAAACAATAAAACATATATAGACAGCGAAAGGCATAAAAGGAATAGTTTGTAATATATGGATGAGAAAAAAGGAGGAAAAAAAAGAGGAAAAGTGGAAGAAGAGAGAATCAGGGAAGGGTGTAAGTAGGATGAACAGTAAAAAAAAAGATATGAAAGAAGGAAGAAGAATGAAGTAGAAGGAAACAGGAAGGAGGGATTGAAGGGGTAAGTGGTTAGGGAGTTAAGAGAAAGCAAGAAGAGGAATTAAGTAGTTAAAAGTTCATTAGGAATTATCAAGAGAACAACATGCTGGATCAGGAATTAGATATAAAACAGATTTAGGTTCAGTTGGTAGATTAAGTGATGACAGAGGAAGGAACTGAACAGTTACATGTCCAGGTGGACAGAAGATGATTGTACAATGCAGTTTTTTAAGTTAGAAGTGCTTTGTTGTATGCAGATAAATGTAGGAAGATATTCCATAGTCTGGTCATGTTCCAATAGTATAATAATTGGCCTGCAGGTAATTTGGGTTTATGAATTTGAAGAAGATGTTGGTGCTCAGATCATGGTCGCAGTGGCTGGGGGGACACAGTGGTGCAGCAATTAGCATTGTCACCTCACAGCAAGAGTTTCTCTCATTTGATTCTCAGCTGTGGTGCCTTCTGTGCAGAGTCTGCATATCCTCCCTGCGGTCACATGGATTTCATCTGGGTGCTCCGGTTTCCTCCTACACTTCAAAGACATGCAGTAGGTGGATTGGACACTCTAAATTGGCCATAGGTGAGAGTGTGTGCATGAGTGAGTGCTACAAATGAACTACAGTGGCAGGGCTAGCCACCCAATGGAGTAAACCCTGGCTCGAGATGATTGTCACTGCAGAAATGACACCCCAACCTCATGTACAAAATGGGGAAAAGGGGTTGAGGGTGGATGGATGGATTGGTGTTCAGATGGTAGTATATGGGTGCCAAAACCATACAGCGAGGGGGGAGGGAGCCCCCACTTTTGCAGATCATCCATACCTCCAAACTGTCCCATATTACATCTTTATTTTTGAATTGTTTTCATTTTCTACACTTTAACTGACGTCATCGCATGCGCGATGATGTCAGCTTGTCCCAGCCTGTCAGAGTTGAGCTTGCGGCACATATTTCTGGGTTAGCTGATGTCATCGTGTGTGCAATGATGTCAGCTAGTACCAGCCTATCAGAGTTGAGCTCACAGCACATATTTCTGGGTTTATGGCTGTTTTTTGTGAGTGGGAATGAACATTTCTTAAAGGATTTATTTTTAGAAGCTGCCTGGGTGGGATTTATGTTTGGATGGTGCCTTCTGTGCTGTAAGCAGGAACGGGCGGTTTGGAATGCCTGCTGCTTGGGTGAAAGCTGCTGTGAGTGGGAATGGAAGGATGGAGTCTGGACTGTTATTTCAGAGTGAGTAAGCTGTTATGAACACGTGTGTGTGTGAAGGGTACTCAGGTAAAAAGAGCCTAAAGTCCCTAGCCACCATCACTTGTGAATTTATGCCTCACATTTTTATTCTGTTCCTCTGGTTTTCAGGAGTGGTAAAACAAAACCTTTTATTCTAGCAATTTTCTAAGGTTATAAAATCAGTATTTGAAATGTGTCCCTATTTTGGGGCTGTATTCCCCCATTATTGGCTTTGTTCTGTATTTTTGTGCTAATAGGTTGAGGGTTATGGTGAGGAATTGAGAACTGCATTCACTAAATGATACGATAGCCATTTAAGTTTGTCTTCCTGTCTTTCAAGAAACTGCTGGTTTATCTTAGTGGTATGTTGCTCTGACTGTAGTGCACAGGGTTCTGGGTTCAAGACTTGGCAGTGAAATGCATGGTAGTAGCACATTTTATGCAAGCAACTTTCCAAAATTATACAAGCAATGTTTAAAATGTGTCCCTGGTTTTTGCCCCCCCCCCACCTATTGAAAATAAATTCAAGAAGCTGTGCAACATGCCTATGGCTTACACTACTGTGATTCTGTATTTATATATTGTGTGTAGAAGTAGACTGTTAACATGGAAATGTTCTGAATAGGGAAGTTTTGTCATTACTGGTTAATGCATTTTGCTTCATTGCCTACTGGAAAAATGTTTAAACAATAAATTTAAAATGCACTCTAACTTAAGCCTAACAAGTGTGCTGTATTATATAAGGAATATAATTTAATACAGTCAGGAAGGTGAATCAAGGAATGTATACATGTATGCATGGCCCTAAAACAGCCCAGAGGAAGGTGTGAAAGGCCCAAAATCATGGGCAGATTTTAAGCTATACTCTTGTTACCAAAGCAATGGATGAAGGTAAAACAGTTCACACCACATTACCTTGACCTGGCCAAGCCTTTTGACACAATCCCCTACTCAGGTGTAGTACAAAAGAATAAAGTACAAGCAAACACATCACCAGCTGCATTGCCAACTTGGCTCACAGGATGCAGAAGATCAAAACAGGGGGATAGACCAGTCACCAATGGAGTCCCCCAGGGCTCATGCTGAGACTTTTTCTGTTTTGCATATACCTCTCAAAAGTAAAAGGAAATACAAAAGAGCTTTGGCCAGCTAAGTTCATAGGTTCATAGGTTGGTACTAGGCTATCAGCCCTAGGGCCTATACAAGCCTAGCCATAACAATTCCCTGGCTATTTCTTCCCACATTATTTACTTTCCTTGCAGTCATCTCAGACATCAGTTTAGATACCTGGACTGAGTATTTCTGATGCCATTTGACTTGTTGATGTTCAGTAGTACAGTAGTATGTTTTGTATCTAAACTGATGTCTGAAATGACTGCAAGCTAGGAGAAGTTATTGAATACCCAAATGACTTAACCATCATGCAGAAAGGTTTGTCCCAAATAATAACTGGTGTCAAAATCACGATAATGCCCTCTGAGAACTGATCCAATTGTTTGGCATTTGGGAACTTGTGTGTACAGTGACCTAACTTTTGACCAAAATGTGCCCAGAGTCATAAGAAAGCCTTTCTATATTGCACAGTTTATAAACAAATTGATTGTGACTAGATCTAGAGATGCTGTTGCCCCCTTTACAAAGCTCTCATTATGTCAATCATTTTGTATAATGCCCACTTTGGCATGTATTTGTCCAGCCCCATGCAACAATTGGAATACCTTCAGAGATACCTTACTAAAAGGATGCAAGTCCTAAACAATAGGTCTTGCATGGACCACCTCAAAGATTTATTACCATACTCAGTATCCTACAGAGTGCTTAGAGGTGACATGTCTGGCATACAAAGCATCCTCCGACATAAAACAGATGGACCTACTGAACATCAAGAAGTCAAATGGCATCAGAAATACTCAGTCCAGGTATCTAAACTGAAAGTTGTGGAGAGATGGATATATATATATATATATATATATATATATATATATATATATATATATTTTTTTTTTTTTTTTACAGAGGCTACCACTGTTCCAGAACAGACTATCCATAAAAATAAAGCAAAGCTCATCCATCCATATTCAAATGCAACTTGGATCTAAGGATGGGTAATAGAAAATGTACTCCAGGATTTCCCCTCATGCCACTAATGGATAGAGGCAGTTCCTAAATGCTGCATCCCTTACATGGCCCCCTCAAATTATCTATGGTATGATCACAGTTGTTCTCACTAGGGCTAGTATACAATTAGCTACGACCAATCAGAAAATGTTAATTCAAGCACCAAAAGGGAATTGGCTAAGCTTAAAATGTCCTCCAAGTGAACCTATGTTGTGGTAGCAAATAGTTATAAAAAAATTACTCTTTTTAGTTCACTAAATGCCCCTGTCACCCTCCACCTCCCCACAAGTCTTTAACAGCTTCCTGCGCCTATGATTGTAGAGGTCTAATGAGGTTGTAAAATGTGGGTAGGAAGGTAAGAGTAGGGCAGTCTTGTGATTTATGAATGAGTTTATGTATAGTTGTGAACTGAAGGAGTAATAGGTAGTGGGGGAATTCAAGTCATTGCAATCTTTTAGGGCAATGCAGTGATGAGTAAAATGATGACTGTGGCAAATTTAGCAATCTTGTTACAGAATGTTTCTAATTTTGTTTTCAAGGAAGACTGCAGGTTGGTTAATAACAGTGCACCATAGATTAGTGCGGGAAAAGGAAAGATAGTGCTAATACTTGTTTAGTCGGGAGGGAGAGGAGTGTATTGTTTATATAGAATAATCCAAGCTTTTTGTGAGTCTTACTTATAACAACAAAACCAGCAAATCAGCCACCAATCTCAAAACTTGCCAAAGAATATGTTTAATACCAAAGGTAGGTTAAAAACATCCACAGTTTAGCCTTTCCATCTGTAACATTAAGACATCATCAGAACTATGAATGACATTTTAAAACCTAAGTGTAGAAGACACACCTCCCATTTTAATCAATCACAACTTGTTGTAGCTGAAATCAGTGTGAAACAGAAAAAAATAAAGTAACAGCACTAAAAATAAGTCAAACTTTTAAAACCTGAACTAAGACACACAAATACAAATTAGGCAAAAAATAACTAAACAAAAATGTTTGATGAAACAAAATCATATTTTATTTTATTTATTTTTTTATTTTATTTTTTTTTATTTTATTTTATTTTAAAATCATATTCTGCTGACTTTCCTTTTTAGTTCACTGCTGATAGAAATACTGTCATTTAAGCTGACTAAAATGATATCTACAAGTAATATAAAGTATAACTTGATTTCATTATTTAGCATTTTCATCCTCAGAGAGCAGGACTTCATCATAATAAAATCAAGACAAAACCTCACACTTGTACTCCAGAGAATATAGCACCCTCATCAATGAACCAATCATCTCAAATGGTTAACAGTAAAAACTGCCCTTTCATCATACTACATATGAAATACATGTGTCATTGTCACTGTAGTTCTTTGTATTCCAAAAAGTCATCTGTCGGGCCACTCCTCTGGGTAAGGTCAACATGGACAATGATAATAAATTTAAAAGAATGCCCATCATATTCAGAAATATGGTGGTACAATGCATTGTTAGGGTCCTTTTTGTTGATGTCATATATATGTTGATAAACCCTTTTCCTAAAGCTACTTTTAGTTTTCCCAATATAGAAACCTGGGCATTCTTGGCACACCACTACATAAACTATACATTTTGAACTACAGTTATATCTCTTTTTTATCTTGATTGTACCATCCAGTATGTCAGCCTGGGAAGATATGGTCAACAGATCATGTGGCTTTGCCAGAGATGGTCTTCACCTGTCACTTCTTAGCCTTCGGTTACTGGCAAAGATTCTTGCCTTCCCCATAGTGCCTTTTTTAGGCAATGTCATACAGCAAAATTCCTGATGTAAAAAAAAATCCACTGGAGACAACTCAAGGTTATGCTGCTTAACGCTAAGAGTTTAAACTGGAAACCGCAGTCACTGGATGCACTCCTTATCTTGGAAGATGCCAATGTCTGTGGAGTCACAGAGACATAGTTCAAGGCTGCAGATATCACCCCAGCCATGCAAGGCTACAATTCCTTCCACATGTTTATACCTCAAAACGAGTGTGAAAGAACCAAGGGCAGAGCTGCACCCATCTTCATTAAAGACAAATTCACCTCAAGACTGGTCAAACAGTACAACTCCCTAGAGCTACACCAAGTCCAACTAACTGTAGGTAAAAAAAACCCTTCCATATCACTGTTAGCTATAGGTCCCTACCATCACCAACCTGCTAGCAGTCAGATTTGGTGCAAACTTCACTCCCCTGTCTCCAACAGACATACCTCAAAGCATACCTGTCATCAGTCCTCTTCCTAGTGTCTCCAAAGAGCAGGTCATATCCGCACTCTCCATGGCCAAAAAAACAGCTTCTATGGGATTGGATAATATCCTAGGCTGCCTACTAAATGGTCTAAAATAGGACCTAGCAGTACCACTTGGCTCTCTCTTCAACCATATTCTAAGTACTGGCTTTGACTCAGCAGAGTGAAAAACAGCAACAGTAATTCCCTTACAGAAAGGGGGTCCATCAACCGACCCTGAAAACTATACACCCATAAACCTAACCAGACTTATCTGCAAGGCCATGGAGAGACTCATCATGGACCTTAATAATAAAGGCACAGGTGACCTTCAAACTCTTGGTCTGACCCAATCAGGCTTTAAGAGTAGATTATTCTTATTAAACCTGGTAGACATCTTCAAGAATGTCACCAAAGCCACGGATGAAGGCAAAACAATACATGCAGCCTATCTTGACTTAGCCAAGGCCTTTGACACAACCCCCCACTTAGGCATCATTAAGAAACACACCCAGCTGGGAATTAACCCATATGTCACTAGATGAGTAGCCAACTGGCTCACTGACAAAATGCATACAGTCAAAGTTGGGGATGCCACCTCTACCAGCAGACCAGTTACAAGTGGTGTACCACAAAGATCTGTGCTGGGCCCCCTACTGTTTGAAATCTATTTCTCAGAAGTCCAAGCCAAGCTTACCAAGTTTGACGATGATTGCAAGCTGAATCCAATTGTTCAGTCCCCCAACGATCCTGACATACTACAAAAATGGCTTACACAGATAAATGATTGGTGCCAAAGCCACGGACTTAAACAAAACGCAAAAAAAAATGTGTTATCATTCCTTTTGGCAACGGGGAAGTCCCTGCAATTCACAATATTAACTGTACCCCCCCCCCCCCCTTAGCTCAAACCCTGCGGTGAGAGATTTGGGAACACTGGTTGAGAGCAACCTTAACTTCAATCACCATGTATCCATAGTGGTAAGGAAGGCTTTCTATGTTGCACATCTCATAAGTAAGGGCATTGCATCCAGAGCTAAGGATGTTATAACTCCCCTGTACTCATCCCTCATCAAACCACTAATAGAGTACAATGTTCCCTTCTCTATGTACCTCACTAGACACCTGCAGCAGCTGGAGACACCTCAGAGGATTCTCACCAAGAAAATTCAGAGACTTCAACACATGACCTACATGGACAGACTGAAAGCCCTGTCACTGTACTTTGTATCTTATAGGCTGCTGAGAGGCAACTTGTACCTGGCCTACAGAACAGTCTTGTACCCTGCATTAATGGTAATCTAGTTATCTTAACAGAGTGTGCAGCATTAACAGGACATGTGGAAAGACAGATATGTCTCTCAGAGATTGCCACTTCTCTGGAACAATCTCCCAATTCACTTAAGAGAGTGCTTCTCACAATGACCCTATTTAAGCGCAACTTAAGACAATTGTATGGGAGACCATAAATTTACGTAGGGGGCGTCACCTATGTTCCTTGTATACAAGGGCAGTCAGTGGTGATCATAGACTGATGCTGCAAATATAGACCAAACAACTTGGTTAATAAGGAAACAAGGGTGTAACATAGCTAGTCTTATAAAGGCCCTAGGGCCAACAGCCTAGTAACCTCCTATGAACCTATATGCAATGCGAAGGCTCTTAAAAATAATATCTAAACATAAAGGCCCCTAAATGTAACCTGAGATACAAGTACCCTCAGCAACATCACAAACACACAACACAGGCAACACCCATCTTGAAACATACATAAAAGAGTCACAGTGTCTCAGTTCAAACACCCATAAGGCAAACCTCCATACAATCCAAAATATTAGACATAGATGACTCCATTGTGAGGCACACCGACACACCACTCACTAGGCTGTGCAATGCGAGAGCCAAGGTCAGTTGTCTTATCAAGTGCCAGGATTCACCACATCATTCAGGCACTCAAATCCTTGTACCTCAAGTACACATACGACACAGTCATAGCACACATGGCATAAATGATTTTAGACATACCTCCTTGGACTATATGAAGACAGAGATATGATGGGGGTCTTGAAATAAGTACCTTGAGACAGGTATGAACCTAGCCGTGAGCAGCATTTTGCCAACACCAAGAATGATGCTGCAATACAAACAAAAGATTACTGACGTCAACAACTGGCTTAGCTTCAGGTGTCATTCAAACAGGATACAATATATATGGGTCTACATTATGTTACTGAAAAGGCTTTACAGCGAATGCCTTTTCATTGACCCCTGAACAGTGAACCGGCAGTTACGTAAATGATCAATTCAGCAATTTTTTTCCTAGGGAAAAAAATTGCTTGGCCAACCAGGAATGAAACATCACTACAAACATGTGCTTCCCACACCCCCCAACTCCGAGATCACACTACAGTGGGGAAAGGGGCAAATTCATAATGATGGCCAAGTGATTTTTTTTTTTTGGCCGTTCACGTAACTTTTAGTTATGTACTTACCATAACTTCGGATGTATGGGATCCATCTCGCCTACATTCATGACAGATGGGTTCAGAGCCGATCCATCGGCTCCGACTCGGCAACTAATACACTAGCACGAAGTCTCTCATTGGCTGGGCTACTCCCTATCCCAGGATGCACTACACCTGCTTCCCCAGATCTTGTTTGTTCGCTTTCATACACTCATGCAAACACAGAAAAACTAGTAGTCACTATAACCAACTAAAGTTCTTCAAGAAAGATCTCCAAGAAAAAAGAGACTACAGCTCCTCTAAATCCGAGTGGAAGGGGGAAGGAGGGTGGGTACTTATGAATGTAGGCGAGATGGATCCCATACATCCAAAGTTATGGTAAGTACATAACTAAAAGATGTAATGGGATCCTATCTCGCCTACATTCATGACAGCACCTACATCCCGGGTAGCTCATTGGAAAACACTCCTGAGAACTGTGGAACCAAAGGAAGCTCTGCCTCGAGAAACCACATCCAATTTGTAATGAGAAATGAAAGTGTGCAGAGAAGTCCAGGTTGCCGCAGCACAAATATCATCTATTGATAACTTGGAGTGAAAAGCTACGGAAGTAGCCATTGCCCTGGTAGAATGAGCCTTGACTGGAAAGGGAAGGTCTTTGTTAGCCTGTGAATAAATAAAAATGATACAATCTTTAATCCATTTAGATATGGAGGTTTTGTTACTGGTTGACCCAATTTGTTCACTGCAAAGGAAACAAACAATTGATTTGATTTCAGCGTTTGAGCGGTTCTATTCAAATAAAACGCAGTTGTCTATGTACGTCAATTGATGCAAAGTATATTCTGCGTTATTAGAGAATTCTGGGAAAAAGACAGGGAGTTCTATAGTTTGTTGCATACAGAAAGAGGAGGCCACTTTTGGTATGAATGCAGGGTTTAATTTCAATGAAACTCTATGCTTGTGAAAAATCAAATAGGGAGGATCAGAACAAAGAGCTTGAAGTTGTGAAACTCGCCTAGCAGATGTTATGGCTACTAAAAAGGCCATTTTCCAAGACAGAAATTTTAAATCACAAGTAGCAGCTGGTTCGAAAGGACGGGCAGTTAGGGCAGCAAGAACCATATTCAAATCCCAACGGGCCACAGGATGAGATAAAGGAGGCCTAAGGAGCCAAGCCCCTTTAAGGAAAGCCTTACAAAGTTTGTGAGACATCAATGAAGGTTCAAATGAAGCATGAAAATTAGAGATCGCCGCTAACTGAACCTTAATGGTAGAAACTGAAGAGCCCGACTGAAAAAGGGAGGCCAGAAAATTCAGAACCTCCGATACTGGTGCAGTGAGGGGATCTATACCCCGTTCTTGAGCCCAGAAGGCAAACCTTTTCCATTTACTGGAATAAAGTTTGATGGTGGAAGGTTTATGAGAAGAAGACAGTATGTGGACCACGTCCGGCGAAAGAGCATAGTCTCGGACTAAGGATGGAAGTGGAGTAACCATGCTGCCAACTTCAGGGACCTGAGAGACGGATGAAGCCGTCCTGACTGATGAGTCAACAGGTCTGGCACGGATCCAGAAACCATGGACCTTCTATCGCATGCCTCTGTAGGAAAGGAAACCAAACTTGACGAGGCCAGTGCGGGGCAATCAAAATCATCTCGCTCTCCATGTAAATGGCCTTCTGTATCACCCTCGGAAGGAGGGGGAACGGAGGGAAGGCGTAGAAGACCGGGGGGCCAAATGTGAGTCAGAGCGTCCCTGGGAATCTGTCCCTGAGAAGGAAACAGTGTGAAGAACTCTCTGCATTTCGCATTGTGAGGGCTGGCAAACAGGTCGCAGCAAGGAAGACCCCATCTGTCGAATATTTTCGCAGCTATACCCTGGTTGAGGGACCACTCGTGGGGTAAAAGAATGGTCCTGCTTAATCTGTCCGCAATCACATTGGACTTCCCCGGTATGTGCGTTGCCATTAGAAAGCGGTTGGTAGCTACCGCCCAGTGCCAAAGTCTCATGGCTTCTCTGCATAGTGGGTAAGACCTGGTTCCACCTTGCTTGTTTATGTACCACACCACCGACATATTGTCGGATAGGATAGTAATCGGGCCCTGTGGGAGAGCGTGATGGAGAGCTTGGAGTACCAATAGTACCGCTCTCATCTACAGGACATTGATATGCAAATGTGTTTCCTGGATCTGCCATGTGCCTTGGACCGACCTGTCCAGGTAATGACCCCCCCACCCTACCTGGGAGGCATCCGTAGTCAAAGTGGCAACGGGACGTTGAGGTATGAAGGGTCGCCCCTGGTCGAGATTTGATTGGAGAAGCCACCAATGCAGATCTCGACGGCAACTTTCCGTGATTATGATTAAGTGGTTCAAGGGAAGTTCCTGATAAGACCATTGAACCGACAGTAGCCATTGTAAAATTCGCATGTGTAGTCTGGCCAAGGGAACTAAAAGTATGGCCGACGCCATCGAGCCCAACAGTTGTAGGATCCGATGGGCCGGGGCTCTTTGTAGGGGGAGACAGGATTTGACTTGATCTTGTAAGACCTGAATTCTTGCTGCCGGTAAATAGGCGCGCATTCTTTTTGTGTCTAAGTCTGCGCCTATGAAAGTAATACGCTGAGATGGCTGTAGTACAGATTTTTGCAAATTGAACGCGATCCCCAAGAAACGGCCCAAGGTGAACGTGGCTCTGAGCGCTTGGAGTAGTAGATGCTCGGAGGTGGCAGTAAGGAGCCAGTCGTCTAGATAAGGAAACACCTGGAATCCCAGACTTCTCAGGTGAGCAGTTACCACTGCCAGACACTTGGTGAACACCCTGGGGGCTGTGGTGAGACCAAAGGGCAGTGCTCGGAATTGGAAATGACTGACTCCGAGGCAGAAGCGTAAATGTCTCCTGGACTCTTGAGCTATGGGAATGTGATAGTAAGCGTCCTGGAGATCTATGGAGCACATCCATGCATCTTTTCCAGCAAAGGAAGAATAGATTGAAGAGTGACCATTGAATTTGGACTTCTTCTGAAGCGATTCAATGAACTGAGGTCCAAAATGGGCCTGAAGTCCCCTGTCTTTTGGTACCAAAAATAATTTTGAGTAAGTTCCTGATCCGATCTGGTCGATGGGGACAGGCTGGATGGCTCTTTTTCTAGCAGCTTTGAAACCTCTAATGCTGCCTGATCCCGCTGACTGGGTGGTACGTCCGGGATTTCCCTTAAAGAAAGGGGGTTTGTTGAAGGGGATGATATATCCTCCGGTAATAATCGAAGCACCCACTGATCGCTTGTTATGGATTCCCAAGCTTGTGGGTGCGCCATAGCGACCCCGACTGGCTCCGGAGTTGCACAGTCGGGCAACAACTCAGGAACGCTGGTTGTATGAAGAACCACGAAAGGAATCGCGGTCTCCAGAGTTACGGGGCCTCTGCCACCTCTGGGCGGCGTCTTCCAAAATTCCCCGCCTCTGGAGGGGGAATCACTGGGTGGAGTAGGGAAAGACTTTTGAGATTTTCTAAACCACATTTTCCCTCCTCTCCCAGCCTTGGGGTAAGGCCTGGAAGGAGCAGAAAATCGGGCCCCAACGGCAGTCAAAGTCTTGCCCTCCTGCTCGCACCGAGTTAGTGTGTCCTTCACCTTGGGTCCAAACAAAGATGACCCATCAAAGGCGTCGTGAAGGAAGACTTGAAGGCCTCCGTGAGCGAACACAAGCGTAACCAGGCTTGTCTCCTGAGGGCAACGCCTGTTCCGCTGCTCTACTCGCCCTTGACGCATATGAAATGAGCCTCATGGACGAGTTAACAATAGAAAAGAGGGTAGTCATCTGTGCGCCAACAGTCGGGGCCAGCGCCTCAGGTAGGTTACCAACAAGAGAGTCATTTAGCTCTTTGAGAAGATCCCTTTGGAGCCTCGTAAAATGACATAAGTAGTTCAGCGACCGTAAGGTAAAGGCCGCTGAGGACAGGGTACGCTTCCCGTACCTATCCATACTCCTAGAATCCTTATTAGGAGGATGAATAGACGTCGAAGCCTCTGCCACAATAGAATAGAATAGTTAACAATAGAAAAGAGGGTAGTCATCTGTGCGCCAACAGTCGGGGCCAGCGCCTCAGGTAGGTTACCAACAAGAGAGTCATTTAGCTCTTTGAGAAGATCCCTTTGGAGCCTCGTAAAATGACATAAGTAGTTCAGCGACCGTAAGGTAAAGGCCGCTGAGGACAGGGTACGCTTCCCGTACCTATCCATACTCCTAGAATCCTTATTAGGAGGATGAATAGACGTCGAAGCCTCTGCCACGTCCTGCTGTGTGGCAGAAGCCACCACCAAAGCATCTACAGGCACACCCTTTGGGAGAAATTCCTTCTGGGGGGGGGCTGACAAAAATTTATTGGGCCTCGCAGGCACCGGTTCCACAGAATCAGGGTGTTCCCACACCCTTCGAGAAACCAAATCAAGGAGTTCATCGGAGGGCGGAGACACGCAGGGGGTGGAAGGCTGGGCATAAAGGCCTTGAGGAAGACTGACTCCTCAGCTGAAGGGGTTTTGGCTTGCCAGTCACCTCTCTGTCTCAGAATCTCCAAGATATCTGAGAAGGAGATATCATCCGAAGATGATTTGGGGACCCTTCTGCGTCATCGAGGTCAGTATCTGATGTAATAGACTCATCTTGGGAGTCTACGTGCTTCCTCTTACACAATTTCTTCCGTGGGGGTTCGTCCGAAGCAGTTTCGGATGGACCACCTGGAAGAAGGGAACCCGATGGGGTATCCTCAGGCCCTGGGGCCCCGCTGCCGGGGCTGCAACACAACAGAGACACCAGTCTCCAAATCTAGGGACGGTGAGGTAGAATCTTGCTGAACCGGCAAAGGCATGGCCAGCGCGCTCCTCATGGCCTCAAAGGCGGACCTCCAGAATCCAAGGAGGTCACTGGTCTAGAGGCCACGATGGCACTGGGAATTCCAGCAGCCGATGCTCCGAGAGGAAGACTAGGCACCGAAGCACCCAATCCCAAAGTATTCCCCTCGGGCCCGGCTGAAGAGGTCGCAGTACCAAACCCTGAACCGGAGGACAGGGTAGGAAGCACAGTCGGAACAGAGAGACCTCGAAGGGGTCTCTGCTCCGACCGTATGGCTCCACTTTGCTCCACCACCACCGACTCCAACGGCTCCGAGGAGGTTGGAGGAGGAATCGAATGTGTTGGAGGGGGGATCGGCTCCGAAGCTAACTGTGCTGGAGCCGAGACCAATTTAGTAAACACTGGAGATTGGAATAGCCTCTGTAAAACCCTATCCAGGTCCAAATCTGAATGTCTCGATGATTTAGAGGAGGTAGACAATCGAGAAGACTTTCCTCTCGGCTCCGAGAGAGAAGGGGACCGGCTCCGAAATGGCTCCAATGCTATCGGCGCCGACTCCACCTCAGCATGGACCACCATCGGCACTGAAGGAGCCTTCTCCAGAGCCGAGGGGGAAGAGTCTGAGCTGCACACTTCCACCGGCTCCGAAGCCATTGGAACCGATGGAGGTGATTCACCTCTCGATACTCCAACCTGCGGCTCCGACAGCAATGGAGCCGAGGTAGGAGGTATCGAGGCAGACCCTTCGACCCTCGGCCCCGAAGTCAGTGGAGCCGAGGAAGAAGAGGTCAGTTTTGTCTTTTTAGAAGTCGGCTCCGATGGACTTGTCGGAGCAGACGATCTTTTCTTTTTGGAAGTAACAGGTAGATCTAAGGCTTCCTCAAAGGAAGGCTTGATAAGCCCTTTCAATATTAATTTGTTTTTGCGTTCTTGAAGAACTCTAGATGAGAACGCATGACAGACGCTACAAGTCTCTTGCAGATGTTTCGGCCCCAAACAATAAACACATATTGAATGACTGTCTGTAATGGACATTTTATATTTGCACCGAGTGCATTTTTTAAAACCTGACTTTTGTTCCTTAGACATGATATAGGCCACAACAAGTACAACTCTAAGGAAATACTACTCTATCACCACAAGTAAAGCACTACACACAAATTGCGCCAACTGAAAAGCGCGAGACACACTGGCGTGAGTACTGGTGACAGTTTACCTCACAACAATTTGAAACAATCAAACGGCCCAAAGCCCTCTAATTTAAACGGGCTTTGCCCGAAAAACAACTAACCAAAGTAAATAAAAAACCAATTAGCACTCAAAGGTAGGGCAAAGGCCCTCTAACTTAAACGGGCCTTGCCCGACTGAACAAATTAAATTTCTGGAAACAAGCACTCAACAAAAAACAATCAGAAATAACAAGAAATAGCAAGAAAAAGCTGTTAAAACAGCTGTTTGGTTAATATGGACAAAAATTCCCTAGGTCAAGGACCAATAAGGTAAAAATAACCACTTAGCTCCAGCCAAGTCGAGACCACGTCCAGCTTGTTAAGCGGCAAACGAGATCTGGGGAAGCAGGTGTAGTGCATCCTGGGATAGGGAGTAGCCCAGCCAATGAGAGACTTCATGCTAGTGTATTAGTTGCCGAGTCGGAGCCGATGGATCGGCTCCGAACCCATCTGTCATGAATGTAGGCGAGATAGGATCCCATTACATCTAGCAGTTCGATGTTTAAGGGTCGATGAAAAGGCATTCGCTGTAATGCCTTTTCAATAACATAATATAGACCCAACATATATAATATATATTTATATCAGCCCGGGAGGAGATGCTACAAGTCCTAACTGCTTTGCCAGGATTGGCCTGCACTTGCTCCATCCAAGGCTTTCATATATTCGTTAAAACTTTGTCCAGCCTATAATGGCTTTTTTTAGGTAATGTCAGACCACAAAAGCTTCCAACATAACAAAACAGAATCCAGATAACAAAAGTATTGCTGCTCAGGTAGCAGCCTTAACAAAAAGCTGTACTGCCTATAAGTAGTCCTTACCCAGGATAACATTGGTATGTGCATTGTTATGGAGACCTGGTTCAAGACCACTGAGAGGGCCCCGTCAGTGCTGGGCTTCAGTGCTTACCATACATTCGACTAGATGAAGGCACTAAAGATGGAGGTGTCTCCATATTTGTTAAAAAAAAAAAAAAAAAAAAAACACGACCTCCAGACTAGTTCAATCTGGAACTCCTCCACACCCAATGTAGCATTAACACACACAAAAATAAATGCAACTTTTAAGATGCAAAAAAAAAAAAAAAAACTTCTGCTAAACTTATCAGGGAACTCCAGACCTTTATCAAGTGAACCAAAGCTAAAGATAAGGTAAAAATTGCCAAAAACAAACACAAAGCTTTAAATACGTTATAAACAATATCCAGCACTGTGCAAAGCTAACCGCAAACTATATCATATATGTGGACTAAGAGGAAATGGCCAATCTACTAGTGGATCGATTTAGCTCTAACTTCACCTCCCTCTCCTTGTCTACACCCCCCCCCCAAATCTCCCATGAACAAGTCCTCAAGGCACAGTCCAAAGCAAAGGACACTGCTTCTGTGCAGCCAGATAACATACCAGGCTACTTACTGGCCAGCCTGTAATGGAATTTGTCAGACCCACTACAGAGGGTATTCAGTGTCAGCCTCCAAACAGGCTTGTGAGGGATGAATGGCAGTCACTAACTGTCATCCTCTTGCACAAAGGTGAGGTGCCAATGGACCCAGGAAATTATAGTCCCACAAGTCTAATCAACCTCGTCTATAAGGCTATGGAAAGGATCATTATGCAATTAATAAACAATGACATAGTTAACTTACAGACTCTGGACCCAAGCCAGTATGGATTTGCTAAGGGCAGATCCTGCCTTCTTAGCCTGGCTAACTTCTTTGGATGGTTACTAAGGCAGCGGATGAGGGCAAATCAGTGCATACTGCATATCTAGATCTCGCAACAGTATTCAATACCACCCCACACTTTGGTATTGTAAATAAACTATCCTACCTAAATGTTCATCCCTGTATCACTCCTTGGATAGCAAATTGGCTCACAAACAGAACCCAGGAAATTAGGTTGGCTGCTCTGCTTCCTCCAAATGAATTGTCACTAGTGGTATACTCCAAGGCTCAGTTCTTGGGCCACTGCTCTTTGATATTTACTTCTTAAGAGGTCAAACCTATTCTAGTAAACTCCCCAGAGGACACAAAGATCTGATGTCAAAACCATGGACCAAAACTGAATGCTAAGAAATGTATAATGTTTTTCTTTGGCAAGCAAGAAATTCCTTGAAACTACCACATTGACAACACTCCCCTGAAAACTGACCCAGTAGTTAGGGACCCAGGATCCTATGTAGACAATTAACTGTCTGATTACCACAAATCCACTATTACAAGAAAGTACTTTTTTTATTGCACAGCTTATTAATAAGGGTCCAGGGTAGTAATCATTCCACTGTATTCCATACTAATCAAGTGAATCATTTGAGTATAATTCCCCCTTTGGTGTGAACCTGTCCAAACATTTGACACAACTTGAATGCTCACAGCACTTTCTTTCTAAGAAAATCAAGAGTCTAAATCATAAAAAACCTATGCAGACCACCTCAAAATGGTGTCCATCTTCTTGGTGTCATATAGGCTACTGTGAGGTGATCTCTACCTTGTGTACAGAACATCAACAGACACTATCCTATCAGACTTGCTGCACATTCACAGGTCAAGTAAAGGCATAAATACCCACTCAAGAGATATGAATCTGTTTTGAAACAAACAGAGCATGTTGGAGGGAAAGATGTATCACAGAAAATACCATTTCTTCTGAAAAGTCTTCCTCTCCTTCTAAACCAAAGCCCGGTTATTATCTTAATAAGTCTCTTAACATAGTCCCACTTCTTTGTGTATTTAGAATCAGACAACACTAACTATGCAAGGAGCGTAGACACGACCTCCACAAACACAGATCATAAATGACACTTTTCTGGACAGGTATGTTGGAAAATTCCATTGCTTTCCATTTAGTGAATGTTGGGAGCCCTTATGTCTATTTTGACTGATGCTTTATCAGAAATAAATGTTTGGGTGTGTTTCTTCACTGGACCATGTTACAGGTGGTCCAATGATATATATCAACTCTGTCCACTTAGGCCCAGCTCCTATATGGGGGGGGGGGGGATAAGATGCATAGGTTTTGTTATTTTGATTAATTACTCCCATGTCTTTGACCCTAAATACATTTTTAAAACATTTGCAAAATTTACCTTGGAGTTGGATTGTTACTCTTCTAAGTTGCCCTGCCACATCCAGTGCTGTTGAGACAGTATTCCAGTCCCTGTCTAGGATTAGGAGACTTTGCTGGTATACCACTTTCTCAACAAGACTATGCCTTAGTTCTGCAGTGGAGTTTTTAACTAAGATATGTATACAGATCAAAGTCACCCTTCTTCCCTTCCAGTTGCCTCCCACAGCTACATATCTACTATGCTTATCTACCATCTCGTCCTCCACTATCATAGGGGATCCTTTTGTTTGCAGCATTTTGGTGCCTCTTTCCTTTCACCTACTAGTTCAGAAGGATTTCCTCTCTTGATCAGGTATTAGTGTTCTAATTTGTTCAAATGCATTTCTTGAAGCAGAATAATGTTAGCGTTACTTTTCTTGTTACACTCAAATATTCTCAGTTTTGGATTCTAAGCATACTTACCCTTATTAAATAACTCTAGTCTTGCTCCCCCACCAAGTAAATTTACTTTGGCAGACAACCATGTTAAGACCATGCCTTTTCTTATACTTCCTTCCTTTGGGCAATCTAGGATTCTGCAGTAACATCATAGAAAGTTGCCATTTTACAAACCTATCTTCCTTGATCAATAAAGCAGTACCATAGTTATTTAACAGATCAAAAATAAAACACAGCAAACTAAATGAACAGTCATAGAGGACAAATATCACACCCCTTACCCTCAGAACTATCTACAAACATATTTTGTCCAAAAAGAAAAACACTCACCTGGCCTTTTATCTTACAACTGTCAATAATGTTGAGGCACATTATGCCTGGAGTTTAATGCCACAATTCCTTTCCAAATGCTCTGTCCTCCCCCTTTGCAGCAACAGAAACTTTCTGATCAAGTCACTTCTCATTTTGTGCGTGCTCAAAGTTTGAATACATGTTAGCAGAAAAACATTTTCTACAACTGTAATTAATTCTGTATTACCAAGTTTTGTAGGAATTTCCTCTGCACAACATATAAGTTGGATTAACCTTGTTTGTCACACCCCTTTGGAGGTGGCATGTCCTTAAGAAACTCTTGTAAACACCATGGCTCTCTTCACCCTCTATGACACAAGACCTCCCCCATCAACTACAGCAGCATTCACCTCATACAGTTCAACTTGGCACTGTCTGACCATTTATCAAGGACCATTCATTCATTACAACAAAGATTACCTGTATTCCCACAGTCCAGTTTTAATTCATCAATGACAACCCACAATCCTGATGCTCAGCCCTACTAACTTTGTTTGCTTAACTTATGGTATGGCCTTATATGACCATTTATGTTCCAGTGTCAATCTGTTGCTAAACACTGATACTTTTAAATACAAGTAGAAATACATAAACCAAAAGTCACCTTATAAAAGCAGGTTTTCCAATACCTTTCCTGTGTTGATAATGCAGACTCACTTTCTTCTACAACCACTTCTACTGATTATGATCTCTGCCCCAGCTCACAGCCTGCCTAAGCTGGTCAGACCAGAGCTTACTCACTTTGATCTTATCTTCCATCCTCCACTGAAAGAATGGAAAAAGCTTAGCTGGTATTGGGCTTCAATTGTTGGATGTAAAAGGATGAGGTTGCAAACCCTGCTCCCCATTCTCTTCATGAAGCTGGTTCTGGAGCTGTTTCAGTTCCTCATTAGCTGCATCTGGCTCCAAAAAGGCCTTCTACCCAGTAGTAAACATTATCCCCAACAATGCTGGATACAGTAGCCAAAATCTTATGTCTATTGCTCTACTTTCCCTAAAGAATGAGATAAAGGCATTTCTCCTAGCTCTGGTTCACAGAGTAGTCATCATATTATTTTCCTTTTGTCACAAACCAGATAACAGTTTCTCTTTGAGGACATACCTTTGTAACTTAATTATTACAGGGGAAGAGAGTCTCACCCTAACTGCCAGTGGTTTGTAGATCCTGTGACAATCCTGACCAGATACTCCATTGATTTTGCATAAAATACCCTATAGTCAGTACCCTCCAGTTTCTTCAGAATACCCCAAAGCATGTTTTCTTGATGGACTCTATCTTTTACTTCTGTTATCCATTTTCTGTTCAAGTTTGCTCTGTCCTGGCTCCATGATTCTTCTTTGCTTTTTACTTTTTTTTTAAGATTTCTCTTGGGAAGCATTCACCTGTTATGCCCACAGATCACAAGTTAGGTGCAGCTTAGTACATTTATTTTGGTTACTCTTCCCATGCACAGAAAGGAGTAGGATTGTGCTACTTTAAACTCACCTGCATACTGGAAGTCTCAACCTGTCAGCTAGATCAGAACTAAGAGCTACAATAAACTGAAAGGGCAGGAGGGACAGTACCCATCAGCACAATGTAACCACTGCAAAAGAAAGTACAGTTGTGTACACTTACCATAAATGCAGATGTTCGAGTGTATTCACTGTTGCAGTCATTACATTTGGGTAATCTGCTGGCAGGTTGCCCTCAGTCAGCCTGATTAACAAAGTCTTGGGTCCTGCGTTGGTTGCTGTCCCTTCTTCCATGATGTCAGGTCGTCAGGGGTATAAAACATGCAGCCAACGCCATTACATCATTTTTTTTTGCCCCAGATGTCAGGTGCCCACCAAATGGGGAGACAAATATTTAAGTAATTAAAAACAGAAAAATATATACCTCCAAACAAAAGCAAATACACCAAAAAGGCTTTTAAGCATAGTAAAGGAACGTAGAGGTATAGTAAGAGAAAAACGGGGGGTTGGAGGGAGGGAGGGTAACCAGGACTGCAACAGTGAATACACTCGAACATCTACATTTATGGTAAGTGTACACAACTGTACTATGTTCTTCGTGTTTCACTGCTGCAGTCATTACATTTGGGTAGATTCCCAAAGCTGTGGTTGGGAGAATGGATTTATACAACTTTAGGACCAGCTATAAGGCCCTGCATGACAGCAGTGGCAAAGCCAGCTCTGGATTTAATGAAGAAAGGTAAATGGTAATGTTTGGTGAATGTATGAATTGAGCTCCAGGTAGCAGCTTCTAGAATGTCTCTGGTAGGAACACCTCTGAGAAAGGCTGTAGAAGTAGATGCAGCCCTGGTGGAATGACATGTGATCCCCTGGGGGATAGTTTTACCATGGTGCATAAAGCAGAAACAAATACAATGGATTATCCATTTGGAAATAGTCTGCTTTGAAATAGCCTTTCCCTCTGCCCCTGCAGCAAATGCCACCAGTAGTTCAGATTTTCTTGAGAGATTTTGTCCTGTTTAAGTAAAATCTAAGTTGTCTGTGTACATCGAATTAATGCAGAATCCGCTCCCCCTTGTTCTGTGGATTGGGAAAGAAAGTTGGCAAATGAATGGTCTGATTAAGAGCCACACTGGATACCACCTTAGGCATGAAGGATGAATTGGTCCTGAGAGACACCCTGTCCGCATGAAAAATAATGAAAGGCTCCACTGCCATAAGAGTCTGTAATTCGGAAATCCTTCTAGCTGAAGTGACTGCTAAAAGGAAAGCTGTTTTCCCGGAGAGAAATTTTAAGTCTGCAGTAGCAGCTGGCTCGAAAGGAGGGAGAGTGAGTTTTTCCAATACAAAATTGAGGTCCCAGGCAGGGAGTGGATCTCTCTTGGGTGGTCTTAAGTTTTTGGCCCCTCTGAGATGCTGCTTTAGCAGAGGATGAGAGAAGAGGGAAGGTTCTGTGTTGTAATGAGCTGAAATGGCTGACGCATGGATTTTTATGGAAGAAAAGGACAGGCCCTTGTGAAGCATCTCAGTTAAGTATTGTAAAATCTGAGGAATATTGGGCACTGCTGTGCTTATCCCTTGTGATTGATTCCAGGCACATAATCTCTTCCATTTGTCAGCATAAGATTTTCTAGTACTAGGCCTTCTTGCCTCCAAAATAACATCCATCACAGGTTTGCTGAGGGATGCTAAGGGTGAATTTAGGTGATTAGCCATGCTGCAAGATTCAAAGTTTGGAGCGGAGTGTGCAGAATTTGGTTGTTCTGCTGAGACAATAAGTAAGTTGTCCGAGGCAGGTGCCACGGTGGAAGGTGTGACAAATTGCGCAGGAGTGGGTACCAGTGTTGGCGAGGCCAGTATGGGGCAATCAAAATCATTTTTGGTTTGTCCTGTTTGACTTTTAGAACTTTGGAGAGCAGAGGCAGAGGGGGAAAAGCATATACTGATAGGTTTTTCCAGCTGAATGACAGAGCATCCACTTTCCAGGCTCTTTTGTGATGAGTTCTTGTGCAGAATTTGTCCAACTGATAGTTCTGGGGTGAGGCAAAAAGATCTATGTCTGGACTCCCCCATTTGCTTGTCAACATGTTGAAAATCTGTGGTTCCAGTTTCCGTTCGTGTGGGTCCATGAGATTTCTGCTTAGTTCGTCTGCCAGAGTATTCAGCTTTCCTGGCAGGAACTGAGCTTGTACGTGTATTTGATTGGTCAAGGCTGTGTTCCACAATGCCAAGGCTTGTCTGCAAAGGGGGTAGGAGTGTATACCCCCCTGCTTGTTTATGTACCACATAACTGTGGTATTCTCGGTCTTTATCATTCATTGTCCTGGATGAAGGTAGTCCTTGAAGGCTGTCAGTGCATTCTGTACTGCTAGCATCTCTTTTTGATTGATATGAAGGTGCATTTGATTTGGGCTTCATTTGCCCTGAATGCACTTCCCTGCCAGATGAGCCCCTCAAGCATAGTCTGATGCATCTGTAGTTAGGGTCTGGGCGGTAAGGGGTGGAGTGAATGGCAGTCCCTTATTTTGGTGGCAGGCCTTGCCCACCATAGGAACTCTAGCTGCAGGCAAGGTATGATAGGAATCATTGTTTCCAGACTGTGACAATGTTGACTCCATAAACTTTTTAAGTACCACTGAAGTTTCCTCATATGCAGCCTTGCATATGGAATTAGAAGAATGCATGAGGCCATGAACCCCACGGCTTGCAGTATTTGCCTTGAAGAAAGAAGGTTTTTTGTGGCCGCCTGTTTGAAGTAAGTCACCAAATGAATTTGCTTTTCTGGTGTAAGGAAAGCCATCTGGGCAGTTGTATTCAAGCTTGCACCCAGGAATGTAATTTTTTGAGAGGGTACCAGTTGAGATTTCTTTTCGTTTATGGCGTACCCTAGACAGGTTAGAAATCTTTTTACAAATGCCAGATGTTTTAGAAGAATGGCCTCGTTTTCTGCCTAAATTAGACAATCGTCCAGGTATCGATATATTTGAATATTTCTTTGCCTGCAAAATGCAATTACTGGAGGCGGGCACTTTGTGAATACCCTGGGCGCAGTAGAAAAGCCAAAGGGCAGTGCAGAGAACTGGTAATGCAAGTAGCCTGCTTTGAAGCGGAGGTATCTTCTGCAAGTTTCCCTGATTGGGATATGCAGGTAAGCTTCTTTTAAGTCTAGAGTTACCAGCCAGGCATCTTTGTCTAGCATAGGAAGTAACTGTTGAAGAGTTAGCATCTTGAATTTTGGAATGTCCAGAAATGTGTTTAGAGTAGATAATTCCAGAATTGGACGCCATGATTTGTCTTTTCTGGGTACCAGGAAAAGTCTTGAATAGAAACCTTGTCCCTTTTCCTCTTCTGGTACTGGTTGAATAGCCCCCATGTTCATGAGGGACAGTACTTGTTTCTGGGCCTCTGGCCATCTGTTTGGGATTGGCAACGTGTGGAAATAAAATCGGTATCCCTGGGATAGTGTCCTAGGTTATAAGTTGCCAGTTTCTTGCATGAAGTGCCAGTTTTCCCCCCAAAGGAGTGGCTAAAAGGTAAGTGCTTGATAAGTGTAAAGGGACATCATTGAGACTGTTTATCATAGGGAGATGCCTTGTTGTTTCCAGATTTGGAGGAGGAGGAGGCACCCCATTGTTTTGTTCTAAAAGACCCTTGTGAATGAAACCTGGAACCTTTGGAATGTCTGGGTTTGACTTGAGTGGCTCTCGAAGGAACTGGAAAGGACCAGTTCTTAGTAGGCCAGTGCCTACTAAATCTTGGAGGTTGCACTTGTAAGAAATCTTTCACTGTTTGCATAGATTTAGCTTTATCTTCCATCTTTTTTAAAACTTCTTCAGCCTTATTACCAAAGAGACTGTCCTGTTGCAAAGGAGCATCCAACAATTTTGCTTTATCATGATCAGGCAGAGTTTGCTCTTTGAACCAAGCATGCCTTAGCACAGACCCAGTTACAGCAGCCCTGCAAGAGGCCTCCAAAGAATCAAAACCACATTGCAAAGTATGTTTTCCAACTTGTTCAGCTGAATGCAATAAATCCTGTAAATCTTTATTTTCCAGTCAGAAATTATCATTTTCTGTTTAAGCAGTCCCATGATATGCTGTTGATATTTAAGCATATGAAATTGACAGCTTAAAGCCCTGATTGCCAAGGTTGCAGAAGAGTAAACCTTCTTACCACATCTATCCAGCGTCCTGGAATCTCTATCAGAAGGGGTAGGATTTTTAGCAGTAGAGGCCTTAATGCCCTTGGGACCCTGAGAAATGGTTTCTGGATCTGCAATAGGATTTTTGAAAAGGAATTTGTGGGAGTCAGGAACCCTGTAGTATCTGTCTGGCTTACAAGGAGCTGGAGGTAAAGAATCAGGAGCCATACTAGATTCTGAAAAAAACATCAACAATGTCTAGAACAGGAGGTATAGCCAAAGGCCTATGCTGAGGAAGAAGAAGAAAATCCCTAAGTCTCTTTTTAGATTCAGAGAAATCCTGACTTTCCCAGGGGAAATGTTCCCTTAAGGTATGTAAAGTTTCCCCCCAAAAAAAAATACTCAGGGAGAAGCAGAAGGAATGGAATCTTCTGTATCAGTCCTCATAAGTAGGTATAGACAAATCCTGTTCATTAGAAGAGTCAGAAGAAACAGAATCCTGTTCAGAAGATTCATAATCAATGTCTTGCTTAGGCCTCTTAGAAGGGGGGGGGGGGGTTGGCTACCCCTGATCAGAGTAATTAAAACTTCAGCCATTTTGTTCGTTTTTTAGGCATAGGGGCCTGCACATGTGGCCAAGGCATCGTTTTTTTAGACACAGATTTAGATTTTGGCCTTAGTTTTAAAGGTGGCGTCAGTCTAATATATAAATCTGTAGGCCTGAAAACACCCTCAGAAGCCAGTGCCTGCACAGCGGCTCCAGACCCATCTAAGATAGAGACATCTGCGGGTTCCATAATTGAAGCATCTATCGGCATACCGGACTCCGAATGGGTCTCAGTAGAGGCCTGTGAATCAGAAGTAGTGGGTATCAGGGGCTGCGAAAGTGCCTCACTGAGTACCGGCGAACTGGTGACTGGCTTAGGAGAAGTGTTGTCGTCAGTTTTGGACCACAACGGCCTGTCTCTGCCTTTTTCTTTGCGTTTTTTAGGTATTCTGGTAGTCGGATTGGTAATCGATGACATTTCTGGATAATTAAAGCGTGAGCCAAAATATTTAGAGGCAAAAATATACCAACGTTTAATAGTGCGTTGATTAAATTTAGCACAAAACTGACAGCAAGGTACGTTGTGGTCAGGGCCTAGACAAGGAATACAGTACAAATGAAAATCCTTATGAGGTATTTGCTTCCCACAAGTAATGCAATTATTAACTTTTACTGACATCGGTAAGGAGCAAGAAAAAGTTTCCCCAACGGGGTATTTAGCTTTTTAGTTGAAGACTTCGGTTCTGAAACTCGAAAACGAAAATTTCAGGAGTCGGCCAACCTGCACTTGTGAACTGCTTCTGCTTCGGGCACCGTGCGGCAAGAAAGACTGATGTAATGGCATCGGCTGCATGTTTTATACCTCTGACGACCTGACGTCATGGAAGAAGGGACAGCAACCGACACAGGACCCAAGACTTTGTTAATCAGGCCGACTGAGGGCAACCTGCCAGCAGATTACCCAAATGTAATGACTGCAACAGTGAAACACGAAGAACATCAGGATCTGTTACTAAATTGAAGTGCCTGCCCAAGAAATAGATGAATGTGCCAATTGCACAGCAGGTAGCACACTCACCTTTAATGCAGGAAGATCAGGACTTGTTCAGTTCCTGCATTGGATGTTTGTATTTCTTCAAACTTACTGACACTGCAGTGTAGTATGGGGGTGCTGCAATCATGAGTGTGCTGTCCTTCCTCTGAGACATTAAACTAGGGCCCCGATTTCCTGAGCTGGTGATAGCTCAGGGTGGATGTAAAAGATCCCTAAGCATTTACCAAAAATAGTAGGGGTTGCTTTACTTACATACTCGTACTTACATTTTACACATTTTCCATTATTTTGCACATCCTATACACACATTTTACTTATTATTCCCTTCTTTCACAACTAACTTTTCACCTACATCACCCACTTCTGCCACAGCCACCTCTATTTGCAAAATCACGTCATTACCCCCTGACTTTATTATGTAATAAATCTTCACATCTTCTTTTCAATAAATCCCATATGGCCATAAACAACACTTTATTCCATCTGTCAGTTTCTACCCTTCTAGCTTTATATTTCCTACACATCGTATTCATACCATTTTTAAACCACTTCTATTCATATTTCTCATTAAATATAGTCTAAAACATCTAATTTTTACAGTCCAAAAATGAGATGTTTCCTCTATATTGCAAATATTACAAAATGTCTTCTCAAGTACTTTTATTTCCTATCTGCTTTAACAGGCAGTTTATTCAACAAAATTTTCCACAAGAAATTTCCACCTTCTTATTTTCTGCCTCTAGTTGCATTTTTGCATCCTTTATAACTCTTCACATGGATATATATAAAAATTCTCCATCATGATTTTGATATACCAATCCTTTCTCTTTTTTACTTAGTAGAGTTTTATTTTCCATAACCTAATTTTATGTCATACTTTTCTTCATTATATGTGCCTTCTTGTTCCTTTTTCTTGCAATTGCTCCAATCCATATCTCTCAATTTTTTGTTCAATAGCATCCATACCACTTGACTCCTTTTTCTCTTTTATTACCTTTAGAACTCAAAATAAATAGAAGCCATGAAAACTATAAAAATTATCAAATTCAGACCCCCACTTTTTCTCTCATTATATACAACTGTTCTTTTAACAAGATTTCATCATCTTGACCCCCCCCCCAAAAAAAATACATTTTTTAGTATTTATTTTTCCATCATGCCAGGAAACATAAACAACCCTCCTAATGATGCCAATTTTACTAACACATATGTGCTTAACAAATATTTCCTTCTTAAAATAAGTGAAACAACTTTCACCATTCCTTCTGTCAACCTATTTATTTCTTGCATCAATTTCTTCCATTGTTCTGCTATTGTGTATTTCCCAAAGCTTATTCCTAGTACATTGATTTCATTCTTCCTAAAGTATTTTCTTGCAATTCTCCCCAAACCCGTTAATTTTTTACTTATTTTACTTAAGCCCAACTTTCTCCAAAAATGTTCTGTCTTTATCACCACTTCCTTCTTCCATTTCTTATTTTAGCTATCATTACCAAATAATCTGCATATGAAAGTATTAAAGGTAACCTCACATCACTTATGTTTTCATCTTGCTTCATCTAACTCATTCATGCACTTTCACAACTGCATTCATCACCATCACAAACACGTACTCAATGGACATCCTTGTTTTACCAATCTTTCTATTTTTATTATTTTCTCTATGAGACTAATGTCAGTGACACATGCAACCTATCATACACTGTCCTTATTACATTTATCAGTTTTTTACATTCTTATAGTCTTTTAAACATTTTCATATTTTTTGTGATTAACTCATGGTTTTGCAACATCACACATAACCACTGTCCCGTAATCTCACATTTTTTCTCTTATTATGCAATCCACTGGTTCTTTCACAGTACTCAGCACTTCCTTCACCCTTCTGTACATTGTATCGTACACATCATCAGGTACCATCTCTTCCACAACATTCTGTACTCTTCTAAATTATTTTCATGAATATATGGATTGTGCTACCCAGTGTTACAGGCCTCCAGTTTTTTTTTTTTTAATTTCTTTTCTTTCCCTACTTCCATAAAAACTTAACCACTCCATCAAGAAATGTCTCGTTTCATGCCTTCATTTATCACTGTAAAAAAAAATGTTTATCATATTTAAACATCCGCTTATAAAACCTTTGACACAATCCATCAGGTCCAGATGCTGAATCTTCTTCACTCATTTAATACTTCTTCCAACTCCTCTTTTACAATACCCGTTTCTTAATGTTTTTACTTACTTACTTCATACTGCTTAACCCTCCATTTCCCCATTATCCCCTTCTCTTCATACGTTGTCACATCTCTCCATAATTCCCATAATATTATCTTGCTTATATCTTATTACTCTCTTTCAGCACCCTTAACTTCTCTTCCCAAAAAATATGAAACTTTTTTTTTGCCTTGCAAAAAAATCTCTGCTTGAATAACATCAGTTTCACTCTTTATCTGTTATATTCATACAACTTTTTTCTGCTTATTTAAATTCCTGATTTCCTGGTTTTAATAGCCTCTCACAATTTTCTTCAACTTTAATACTTAACTTTTGTCTTCCTTCTTTCTTCCCTCACAATTAAAAAAAAAAAAAAATATATATATATATATATATATATATATATATATATATATATATATATATATGTATTTGTAATTCTCTTTATATACCATCAGCCAAGATGTCATATTTCTGTAGTCCTCCAGTTGATGGATCATCCCTCCCATAATTTCTTTCTTTTCTTCAGCTATCACTGTTTATTAACTCACTTGTTAATCACTTTTTCTTCCCTTCCTTCCTTAATTACTTCTTCATTCTCTCCCATTTTTGCCCACACCATGACATGATCAGAAAATTCTGCCTATAACCCCCAACGCTTTATTTTATTTATCCTTTGTTGATTGAGTTAGACACACTAGGCTAATGGTCTCTATTCAGGACAGACCCAAGGTGGCATTTATACTACTAAGGGAAATTTGGCTAGGACATAAGGGACTTCCCCTACTTTTACATAGAGGGACTTGTGTGGGGGGGGCACACTGTGCTTCCTGTTTCTGGTCCAGGCACGATGGCAGCTCAGAGAAGCAGGAAGATATAAGCAAAAATGCAAGTCGTAGAGCAAAATGAGAAGGTGAATCATAATTCTGGTGCTGTCAATCAAACAGCAAAGATGTTTATTTCGTCACAGAAGGAGTTGGAAGTCAAGTATAGCACAAGAGAGAAGTGTGGTGTGTCAGAGATGGAGGGAAAAGGCAGTTGAGCCTTTTTAAAGTAGTTGGAAGGCAGCAGATGCAGTATAGATAGACTCAGAAGAGGTGCTTCAGCAGAAGCTTTTTGAATCCGACAATATAATACAGGATTGTATTGTTACAACCCTCCAGGCGGGAGAGTTGTGGGATGATATATCATTGGAAAAGTTGGAAGAAAGTGAACCACAAAATGGAAAGGATTTATCTTGGGGAGAAGTGATGGAAAGAATACAGAAAGAAGAAGGGCAGCAGAGTGAGGAGATGCAGATAGAGAAGAAACTGTACAATGAGATGGTGAGAGAAGGAATACATGGTAAGCAAGTAGAAGAAACAAAAGTTAGAAGAAAAAGACTGTTTAAGGTTCAAGTTGAAAAGAAGGAAGATGTTTCAATGGACAGATACAAGGTATGGGATGAAGTTATTAAGACACTTCAGATTAAAACAAATGAGGTAACAGCATTTATACATATTAATAAAGAGACTTTTTGTGACTACTTTTGGGACTGGGCAGATAATAGAAATGTTTATAGAGGAATATGAAAAACACATTTACCATGGAACTTATATGTACTTAAACCCTCTTTTAGAGAAACTAAGAAAAAAAATAATATTCAAATTCGAAATAAGGTTGAAAAAGAGACTTTAAAAAAGCACTTATTAAATCTATGCAATGGTGTGCTGAATTTATAAAAAGTATATGATGTTAGAGGTTTTTGGACTGGGGCATGGGATTGCAATCTGATACTGGAACTGGAAAATGATTGCATTGTATATATTCCACATGTTATTAACGCTGAAGATAGAGGTTTGGTGAGAAACTGGGGACAGCCGATGACATGCTTTTTTTGCATGGAAAAATGGATCATTTAATTAGCAAATTAAAAAAGAAAATGTTTTATATGTGAGGCTTTAGGAAATGATGCAAAAGATTGGGAACATAAATGTTATAAATGTGAAAAAGAAAATGAAGTAGCATCAGATATAACAGAAAATATAATAGAACAAGGTGGTAAGGATAAAGCTGTAGAAAATGATGTAGAAGAGAAAAACATGGAAAAATAGTAGTAATGCCGATATGGAACAAGTAACAAAAAAAATAAATAAAGTGAAAGATGATGTTGAAGAAGAAGAGTCAAGTTTAAGTGAGAATGATGCTGCTACATGGAATATAGTTAGACAAAAAGAAACTTAATTTAGAAAAGAGTGAGAGAAAGGAAAAGGAAAAATATAGAAGACTTAAAAAAAGAAAACAGAAAGGATGAATACATACTATTATTTAAAGTAGCATTACGTGTAAAGTTTTGTCAATAAATGTGAATATTTATAAAAGTTGAAAAAAAAGGACAGGGATTTTGGAGTGGTGTAAAATGTCAGATAGCGGTGTTATTATACTAGAAGATATAGTTCTGACAGAAACAGAAAGATATCAAAAAGAAGTGTGGTGGGGAAAAACCTCAATATGAAAATTTGGGAAAGAGACCTGTTTAGGAATATTTGTATTATATAAATATACAATTTAAGTGTTAGATGTTACATTTTTTATAACAGGTAGAATTACTTTTACTGACATAAGATGGAGAGAACATGTTATAAAAATTATTGTATTATATGGCTTATGTTATAAAAGGAGAGGGAAGAGATGTTAGAAAGATAATACAATATGTAGCAGTTAATATGGAGATAATTGTTGTAGGGGACTTTAATTGTAATTTAAAACAACCTAACAAAAAGGCTTATGATTTTAAAGTAGTACAGGATATTATAAAACATGGACAGTTAAAAATATGGAATTTAGAGACATGGACATATAGTAGAGGGGAGTAAAGAACAGAAATAGATTATTTTTTATTATCAGAAAGTTTAGTAGCAGTTGCACAAGAAGCATTGTTGACAGTTTTCGGATCATAAGGAAATATGGATTACGTTAAAAGGAAATGATGATTATATAAAAATAGGGAAAGGCATAAAAGTAATAAATGAAGAAAAATGGGATGATAAAGGGAGAAAATAGGTCATGAGATTATGCCACGATAATGTAAAAATGGGAGAATTTTACAAAATTTAGTCAGAATGTTGGTTAAATTTTAAACTAAAATATAAAAAATGTTATGACTTGGGGAAAAAGAAAAAATATATAGGGGAACAATGAAATTATAAGATTTAAGTAATGATATGATTGAGTGTATAGAGCAGAATTTCTTTAGTAAGGAACAGAAAATATATGAACTGAATAAGAAAAAATAAAGCATTTATTGTATTAACAAAGATATTTTTGAAAGGACAAAAGATGAAACTGCACCATATTTAAGTAATCAAAGAGAATAATAGTGTAATGAGGACAATGAAAGATTCATAAGGTAAGCTATGTAGCACACAAGAGGAGATTATGAATATAGTAAAAGAATATATTAGGACAGTATTTAAAGAACAGAGAAGTAAGACGTAAGTAATGAAAGGTACATACATTTTCAGACATGCAGAATAAGGCTTTAGAAAAAAAGATAGAAATAGAAGAACTAGAACAGGTAATAAAAGGAATGAATTTAGATTCAGCAGCAGGACCAGATGGAATAGCATATAAAATGTATACAAATCTGACTTTGGAGCAAAAAAGTGGTTTATAAAGGTATTAAATGAAGGTTAGAGAACTTTTTTGCATAAAGAGTTGTGTGGATGTATTATCAGATTTATATGGAAAAAGGAGAGAAGGAAAAAATTAAAAATTGGAGACCAGGTTCTTCTTTCGGCTTTTCCCAGTTAGGGGTCGCCACAGTGGAACTCCGGTATGCTAATGATTGGCAGTAGATTTTTACGGTGCCAAGGTGCCAACCTGATGCCCAGCCTTCAACTAAGGCATGCCCATTCACGCATGTCTTTCAAATGCCACTCGACCACGGGGAGGACATGCAGACGCCACACAGAAGGAGCTTCGGCTGAGAATCGAACGGGAGTACCTCTTGTGAGGCGACAACGCTACCGCTGCACCACCATGTACTAAATAATATGGATTATGAGATTTTTATGAAAATATTACACAAAAGGATGGAAGAAAAAGTAGGTAAGGTTGTAAATGATTATGTGTGTGGTATAAAAAGTAAAAAAGTTCAAGACTTATTATTAATAATTAGGGAATTAGTAAATGATATAGTAGTTAAAAATGCTCAGGCAAAAGTGATGGTAGGAGACTTAAAAGTAAAGCATTTGATTCAATACATCATTTAGTATTATGGGGATACATTTGATATGTATAAGTCAGAGGATTAAAAATGTGTGTATGTCAGCATACAAGTTTAATACAGTAAAGATTATAAATGGATGGCTGAGTGATGATATAAAGTTAGAGAAGGGGATCAGGCAAGGATGCCCATTGAATGGTACATTATTCACACTAGTAATGAATGTAATATCAACGTACATGAATAAGGAGATAGATGCTAATAGTTATATTTTTAAGGAAGGGATAAACATACCCATATTGTTGAACTATGCAGATTACATCATTACAACTAGAATGAAGTTAGTATGAATGTAGCAATAAAGCTGTTACAAGACAATATTTAGGTGTTTGGGCTAAAGATAAAAGTCAAGGCTTAGGTTTTGAAGGAAAGGCTGGTGGAAGTGAATTTAATAAAGAAAAAAAATTAAGATCCCTGGAATAAACTTTGGGAAGCAAGAAACTGTAAATTTTGTACAGAAACGGAATACAGTGGCATAAAAAGAAAATTGTGTGTTTTGGAAGTCCTTTAGGCTTTCCTTTAAAATGAAAGTATACTTAATAAATTCAGTTTTGTTAGCAAAGATTATTTATTTATCTAGTGTCTTTAGTCTTCCTTTAAATTTAGAGATGGATGTATACAATTTAATATTTGCCTTTATATGGGGATCAAGGTTAAAACCTGTAAAAATAGGGGTGTTATATGTGCATAATCAAAAAGGAGTTAGTAAACCCTATAGTGTATATGTGATCCTTATATTTATACACACAGTAATGAAGCATTTAAAAGATAATGAGGATACTTTAATAATGAACATATTAACTGTGAAGTGTAAAATGGAATGGTTGATGTTTTTAGTTCTAAAGAAAGGGGGGCTGTTGTAATAAATAAATGTAAAAGTATCAAGATAAGATTCTTTGTGGAAAATTAATGTGAAAGAAATTGAAAATTATAGACAATATGGTATGAAAAGATTATGGAAAGTATTACAGGATATATCCTTGGAACAAATTAAACAATGAGAGAAGGAATGCCATTGGTGAAAGAATGAAGAGATGTAAAAAACATATAGAAGATGAAGACTTTCTATGGAGATTGTCTATACAAAAGCTACCAGTGAATGTGAATATGCCATATAAAAGTAAGACAGTTTGTCTAAATTGTGGTAAATTTGAAACATGAGCATGTTTAAATGTTATGGGAAAAGATTGCAGAGAGAAAATATGTGAATGATTTTAAAGACAAAGACAATTTAAATATGGATATGATTGACTTTGGTTACTATAGATATAAAAGAAAAAAGAGGTGGAAATCTTGATAAAAAAAGTTTGCCATTATATGGCTAATTTGGAATCAGAGGGTTAAGAAACTCATGTTCAATGAAAAATGAGACTTAGCAATGATGTTGAAAAAAATAAGGTTTTGGTTGCGGAAAGTGGAGTGGGGTCAAAAAAGTAATACATATGTGTTATATATGAAGTCAAATGAAAAAGGAAGATGTGATTTGTAAATATATATATATATATATATATATATATATATATATATATATAGATTTCACTTCAGAATCTTGAATTATCACAGTCCTGAACTTCATAATCCGGAAGCCCAAAATCCTGAAAACATGCAGGACACAAAGAATGACATTATTCCAGTACAAGGACACACAGAAACACATACAAGACAAAGGATTGCACTTTTCAACATTTTTCGCTGTGCCCCCCACACCCCCTGCTAATTAAATATATGAACTCCAAGACTGCACTCCACAGAAACAAATGGCAAACATACCATCACATGTTTCATGACTGCCTGTTGTAACCTTAGTAATGTTCCCTTTTAACTTGCTATACTACAACATAACTCATGATAATGTAGTGAAGTGCAACCTTGGAGTTGATATATTTAAGTAGCAGGGGGTGTGGGGGGCACAGCGCTTCTGCACATGGGGGGGTGCATGGGGGCTTGCCCCCCTGCTTATATTTGGTAGAATGTAATATGGTTCCGGTTGTCTATAGTCAGTATATGTTTCCTGTGTGTTTTCAGTCTTTTGGGATTCGGGATTGTGATATTTCAGGATTCTGAAGTGAAACATATATATATGGGTCTACTTCATAACATCGAAAGCCCAGAATATCAAATCCCACATCATCGAGATGAAATCATCGAAACCCCACTTCAGTGAATGACCAGCTCATCAAAAGCATTTCCACAGTAAGTAACCACTCATGCCACAACTAATGAAAACAAAACTGTACCATCTCTAACCCACCCAATTGGGGGCTACTCCCCCCCACCCCCCCAACTAAATGTACCAAATCAGAGATCGTACTATAGTTGGCAAAAGGGCAAAGTTCACCTTGTCAGCCAACAGGTTACTGACCATGGGAATGCATTTGACGATCCAGTCATTCGCTGAAATGAGGTTTTGATGATTTTATCTCGGCAATGTGGAATTAGATATTGTGGGCTTTCGATATATATATATATATATATATATATTGTAAATAGTTGAAAATATGTATATAGAATGTAAATATGTAGTAATGTCAATAATTTATGCGATTGTGTAAAATACTTATGGATTATATAAATAAAGAACCCCTACTTTTTTTTACAGGTGCCATGGGATCTTTTACATCCACCTGAGCTACCACCAACTCAGGTAAATTGGATCTCGTTCAAAGGACAACAGACCAAGAATGACAGCACTCCCCTTATGTTACACTGCAGTGTCAGCAATCCAATCCATCCACCTGGTGTGGGAATAGAACCCATGACCTTCTGCACCAAAAGTAAGTGTGCTACCCCTTACAGCTCTGAATACATTACAAAATGCATTAATTTCCTCAAATCCTCCCATCGAATTATATATTCTCGCTCTCTTTCCCTAACTTTAATTTCCATTTTTTATCACTTCTTTCATTGCTTATCAGGTGTAACCTTACCTTTTTCTTTCCTTAGATTACAAACTAGATCTCACAAAACAATAATAGACATATTAAATAAAACATATTGCTTCATTTCTTCAGACATCACCCTACTTTCTCCAATGTCTGCATATGCATACACAACAATGAATGTGATTGCTTTAATTTTCATTTTTATATCACATACCAACACCTCTCTAGATATCACTACCATAACACCTATTACCTAAATACCATCATTTTTATTCATACTTTAATTTCACTAAGTTTTTCCTACCATCCACACCATCTCCCTCCAAATTACAGCTCAAAATTATCTTATTTTTTTCACACATCTCATATCTAACAAATTATGTCTATATCTATTCATCTACACCCCTCATATACCACTATTCTGCTTACAACATTCTTTATACTGTTCAAATTTAAAAAGGATTAAACAGGGTTTGAGTGGCCATGGTGGTGCAGCGGTTAGCGTTGCTACCTCACAGCAAGAGGTTCTCCAGTTCGATTCTCAGCTGGGGTGCCTTATTGTGTTGAGTCTGCATGTCCTCGCTGTGGTCGAGTGGGTTTCCTCCGTGTGCTCCGGTTTCCTCCCACATCCCAAAGACATGTTTAAGGTGGATTGGACACTCTAAATTGGCCATAGGCATGAGTTTGTGCATGTGTGTGCCTTCTGTGAAAGGTTGGGCGCCGGGCTGGCAACTCGACACTGTAAAACTCCACCGCCAATCATGAGCGGACAGGTGATCCGCTGTGGAGACCCCTAACCGGGAAAAGCCAGAAGAAGAAGAAACAGGGTTTGAAATAGTTAAACTCTACATGACTATCCAATTTTTTTTAATCACACTGACATTTATTTTTTTCTCAGAAAAAAAATTCACATTTATAAATTTACAGCAGACAAAAAAGATTTAAAAGTAACTTCCCAAAATCGTTCATTTCATAAATGCACTAAAGCTCTCATATCTAATATACTGAAACCTGAAGGCATAGTAAAATTGTCCAATATTATGTATTTATCAATAATCTTTTTTTTTATCTAATCTGTACCAGCTCTCTTCAGACTGCTGTCATTTCTTCTATCTGCTTTCTCTATTTTTCTTCTTCTCCTTTATGTTCCTTCAAAATTGGCCAGTTTATTTTAGCAGCAGCTGCATATGAATATTTAATTTGAACTGTACTGTTTTCATTACATTTACTCAGCTCTGCTTGACTTTTTTTTTATTCTGAAAGTTACATTTCCCTGAGCATAGTCCTGTTTGGATGTATATCATTAAAACCAGTCACTCCATCAGCTGAACATGCTCCCTTAGTGTGGCTTACATCTATGGCTTCACCACTTATAGTCTTTTCACCTGCCAATTCTCCTTCTGAACATGGACATACAGGGCCAGATTCAGAATGAGTTGCTCAGAGTGCAAGTCTGCCTGGATTCTGAAAGACTTGTTTTCAGTCTTACTTTGGTATAGGGCCCATGTAAAAATAGGCTTACACTGGGGGGTGAAATCCCACAACTGCTCACAGTCTGCTCTAAGTGTAAGTGGTCACTTATACAATTCTTTTGGGAATGGACCCACATTGTCAGACATTTTTCTGCTGCCTGACTGCATTGAATCACTTCAGTCTGACAGGTTCAACTTCAGTTAACATCTGAAATACCATTGTTGTATCCAGTCCACCAGATGATATTACATTCACCTCCACCTTGCTTCTCTTTTAAGATTGATGTTCTGATACCTGACTCTTCAGCACTTAATTTTCACTCATTGCCATGATCCTCCTTTAATACTAAATGTCTTGAGCACCAGCAACAGCCTTTCAGCACTGCCTAGTGACTAAAAAAAAGATTACAGGAAGTTAAGTGGTGCCCTAGCCAATTTTTTCCTAGTCAGTATGAATACCACCTCAGGTGTCCGCTACAAAGGGACCACTGGTCTACTGGGACAATCACAGTCAACAAACACTGTAAGTAAATAAATAAATACTTCAAGGCATAGAAGGCTCATGTTATTGTAAGACATTCTCTTTCAGTACAAGAGAATCTTATTTGTGCATTGTTCATTTTTGTAAATAAACAGCATACAGGGTGTTCCTCACCTTGAATGTGTTGCTATATAAGGAAAACTCTTTAGAAAAATCGGGCATTATTTGCACAAGTCAAGAACAAAGGATCCTCCTGAGTTCATTAAATGTTCTATCGGCTTCAAGAGACAATTACACTTTGAACAGAGTTTTCTACACTATTTTGTCTGACAAAGGACAGATGACAGTCACAACATTAGATACACACTATCTGTAGTACCCAGTTAATCTAAGGAAGCCCTTCACCTGCTTCTTGGTAGAGAACACACACCAGCTTTTTCATGCCTCTCTTTCATATTTGTGGTTTTGCCGCCCTTCTTCCTATAAGGTACCCTAAGTAATTGGCTTCCGTCATCCCCAGTTTTCCTTTCTTCACATTTACAGTCAAGCCTACCTGCTTTATGGATTCCAATACAGCCTGCACTTTAGGTAAGTGAGATTCCCACTCCTATGAATGAATGACCACATCCTCCAGGGATACCACTGCATATTGGAAGTGAGCTTCAGTATTTTACTCATCTTCTAACAACTGGCTGGGGCTCCATGTAGGCCAAGTAGCAACACCATGAATTGAAATAGACCATTGGGATTAACAAAAGTTTTTTTTCTTTGGTACAGGGGGGTAGGTGGTATTTGACAGTATTCCTTTCTTTGGTTCTGTAAAAGAGGCACAGACTGGAATTGTATAAGGTATAGTGGTATAAAAGACGATACATTTTTGTCTTTGATCATGGAAATCGTGGCACTCCAGGTATAGAAGGCAACAAGGAGAAATAATGTTATGTCAACATCTCAAGAAGTTAATGTAAGCTGTGTTACTATCTTAGATCCCACAGGTGCCTCTGATCACTGTATAGTTAAATGTAGTTTTAGCTAGAAAAATTAAGAAACTCTACTACTTTCTGGGCTAAAATCCATATTAAAGCTTTCTATCCATAAATACTTTTTTAGGCAAATGGAGACGGAGGTATAAGTTTGGTGACTTTTCAACTGAAGAGATGTGCATTAAATTTTATGAGAATAACTTTCTCTTTAGAAATGTTTGTTCCTGTAAGAAAAGCTTCTGGCATAATTAAAGTTAATAGTGATCCTTGGTTTAATTATAGTATATGTAAGTATTTAAGGAAGAAAAGGAAATCTGGAAAGAAATTTAGGCAATCTCCATCTGACTTAAGATTTCTTACAAGTGAGTGGCATTAGAGTCTAGATGAAAAAAAATAGAAAAGCAAAGTATAAGCATGAAGTGAGCTTGGGACATAACGTGGTGAATAATAAAAAAATATATATTTTTTAAATATGTTAGGCAATGCAATAAATTTGGGAATCCATATATTTTTGTGACAAATGTGCCTTTAAATCTTCTATCTCATCAAAGAATCCTAATGAATTAGGACCATGATGAAGGAGGATTCTCGAACCTCTTACTAGCTCCAGAAGGGATTACATCATGTACATTTTGATGATCATGACAGTATACCTGAGACGGGAAGGCAGAATTTAGACAGTTATACTGGACTGTTATACTGGTATTTATGGTAGCATTAGATATTGTTCCCCAATGATGCAAACTTGCACTCGTGGAAGTTCCAAATGATGTTAAACATCTGCCTGAAGTCAAAAGAGTTATGTACCCACCATAATATTCCATCTGTGTTGTCCATTTTCATTCTTCCTCAATGAATGGATTCATATCTGACCTTCGAATCCGACTCAGACACTTTCTTTAGATTTTAGGATCTGATTCTTGAGCTCCTCCCTTACCCATAATGCCCCTGATCACTGAATTAACTCAAATCGAATTTGCTGCTTTTATACATCTTAGCAAAAAAAATCTCTGAAAATAGCTAAGACAGAACAGTGATAACTGAAAGATCACAAGCTCAAACAGGAACAATGGTTCATATTCAGAATTATGTTAGGTCACTCCCAGAGACATGGATGGGGAAGGTGAGAGGGGAGTTAAGAAAGAATGAAAATGAACAACACAGATGGAACTTTATGGTTAGTACATAACTTTTATATCTGATGTAATTTTCATTTATTCCTTAATGAATGGGACAGAGTCCTCAGCTGCAATTACCTTGGGTGGCCCTCATGGAAGGTTTTTCCTGGGGTACTGCAGAACCAAATTATTCTGTTCCTGGAAATTATGTCCAATTTGTAATGAAAAACAAAAGTATGAGTGTTAGACCAAGTGGCAGCTGTACAAATGTCATCAATGGAAGCTCTAGTCCAAAAAGCACCTGATGTAGCCATTGACCTGACTGCATGTGCATTTGGTTGTTTTGGTAAGGTTAGGCCTTTCAAGGAATAAACATGAAAAATACAATCTGTTATCCATTGGGCTATAGTAATCTTTGAAACTGATTTGCCCCTCTTGGTGTTACAAAAAGAAACAAACAACTGATCTATTTATCTAAACTCCTTGGTTCTATGTAGGTAAAAACAAAGTTGTCTATGTACATCTAGGAGATGAAGGGTATATTCCCCTTTAATCTCAAATTTTGGAAAGAAAACTGGAAAGTTAATAACTTGATTAATGTTTGATTCTGATGGCACTTTAGGTAGAAAGGAAGGACTGATGCGCAAGGTAACTCTATCCTTGTGAAAAATTAGATATGGTGGTTCTGAAGAGAGTGCTTAGAGTTCTAAACCTCATCTAATTGAAGTGATTGCCACCAAAAAGATAGTTTTCCAAGATAAAAACTTAAAGTCTACTTTAGCTAAGGGATCAAACAGAGGATGTATTAAAGATTGTAATACCAAAGTCAGATCCCAAGGTGGAGTGGGATCTTGAACTGGAGGTCTAAGTAAGAATGTACCTTTCTAAAGCCTTGTGCGGCTTAGATGAAGCTAAAAGTGAAGTCTTTTCGCCAACGTGGTAGTTGCAGATGGCTGCTAACTGTACTTTACTTGTAGAGAAACATGCCCTAATATGAAAAATAGAGGCAAGGAAATTAAAATAGTTGGTATTGGAGCAGTAAAAAAATCTAAGTCTCTTTGATGCACCCACAAAGAAAATCTTTTACATTTACTAAATCTTTTTGATTGACGGTTTGTGGGACAAAGAAAGGATTTTATGAATCAGAGAGGAAAGCCTGGAATGTCTAGCCACCAATGCAAATGGAGAAACCATGCAGTCATCTTGAGGCCTGCAATGTCTGGATGAATCATCCCTAATGGGTAAGACAGGAGATCTGCATCGGGGTCCAATGTCCATGGAGGACATACTAGGTGAGACCATAGGAAGGGAAACCATACTTGCTGAGGTCAAATGGGGGTAATGAGGATTACTTTGCTCTTCAACCAACTGACTTTCTGAAGAAACCTGGTTATTAGGGGTAGAAGAAGGTAAGCATAAAGGAGACCAGAGGGCCAAACATGGAGTACAGCATCTCTCGGTGACTGTCCCTGTTCGGAATTAGGGCAAAGAACCTGGTGCATTTAGTTGTTGAGGGGAAAGGAGAACAGATCAGAGCACAGCTGACCCCATTTGTGGAAGATCATCTTTGCCACTGATTGATTATGAGACCACTCATGAGGACTCAGGATCATCCTGCTGAGCATGTCCACCAATATGTTGTATTTCCTCTGCATGGGTGTCGCTAGTAGAAAGTGGTTGGAGGAAATCACCTATTGCCACTCTCATTACTTCTTGACAAAGAGGATACGATCTGGTTCCCCCTGTTTATGTTTGAATCAGACTACTGACATACTGTCCATCTTTATAGCAGTAGTTCCTAGTTGAAGAGAGTGCTGAAGGACTGGCAATACTAAAAGCACCCCTCTTATCTCTAGAACATTTAGATGCAAACTGCTCTCTTCTTCGGACCACATGCCTTGAACTGCTCATCCCAAGTAATGCCCCCCACCACCATAACTGGAAGGCATCTGAGGTCAACATGTCTTTCAGAGGAGCAAGGACAAATGGGTGACTGATGGATCTCTTCAGAATATAGCACAGTGGAGATTTTCTGCAAACCAGAGATAATTTTATTGGATGTCGTAGAATATGTTGATGAAAAGACATTGCACTGCTAGAATCCACTGAAGAATTCTCACATGAAGATGAGCAATAGGTAATAAATTTATTGCAGCAGCCACCAACCCAAGGACTTTGAGTATTAATCTTGCTGGGGGTGAAGGATGAGACAGAAGTTGATTGACTGATTTCAGAGTAAGAATTCTGTTTTGAGACAGAAGATCTAGAAATTGACTATGTATAGATGAGTTCCTATAAACTCCAAGGCTTGGTTGAGGGTGGGACTTGACCAGGTTTATTGTAATCCCCAGAGACCAAGATAGAAGTAGAAGGTAACCTCTGGCCTTTTCTAGAAGATGCCAGGTCGGTGCAGTGAGGAACCAGTCATCTAAATATGGAAACACTCAATCTGTGCAGTCTTAAATGAGCTGCTACTACTGCCATACTTTTAGTGGACACCCTTGGGGCTGTGGTGAGACCAAAGGGCATGGTTCTGAACTGATAATGACTGGCTCCCAGCTGGCAGCACAGATATCTTCAGGAGTGTCTGTTCATTTTTATATGATAGTAGTCATCCTGAAGCTCTAAAGAGCACATCCAGTCTTCCTTCTGAAGGAGGGGAAGAATGGACTGAACCATGACCACTCAAAACTTGGAATTCTATACAAACTGGTTCAAATAACTGAGATCCAAAATGCGTCTCAGGTCCCCTGTTTTGTTGGGCAATAAAAACAACCTTGAGTAAATTCTGGATCCTCTTTAGTCTGAGGGAACCTCATGGATGACTTTTTCCAGCAACTTTTGAATTTCAAGAGATGATTGTTCCCGCTGATTGGGCGGAACATCAGGGAGACTTTTCTTCTTCTGTGGAGGGACTTGGGGGAAAAAGGAGTAAAGTATCCTCTCGATATGATCTTTGCACCCAAGAATCTTGATGGCTAGCTAGGCATTTGGGTGCAAAGATAAGCACTACCCCAAACTGCCACCAGAGAGGGACAGTCAGAAAACCTTTCAGGAACACTGATAAGGCCTGAGAAAGAATCTAGAGAATTTTAGTTCTGCGGACCCCCTCTTCCATGAGGGCTGCATCTCCCATTATAGTTAGTTCCCCCTCTATCTCTGGGGGATGTCTTCACGTGATTCTTAGAAAGACCCTTGGTATTTTCTGAACCACACCTTCTTACCACTGTGCTGATTCCTGGAGAAGGTTCTTTGCGGGGTAGAAAAGGGGATTCCCACTGCAGTCTTTCCATCCATCTGATTGTGGCAGAGTGTCTCTGTTGGTCTGAATAAGGAAGATCCATCAAAGGGAACATTGATGACTGACACCATAGAAGGCTCCACAAAATCACACAAATGCATCCAGGCATGTCTCCTAATGGCTATGCCTGAACTGGTTGCTCATGAGGAACCTTCAACTGCATGTGAGATTAATCTCATGGATGTGTTTGTAATGGATTGTAGGGTGGCCAGTCGTGAGGAAAAAGATTTTTGTTCCTCTACCGACATGGACCCTAAGGGAGAGTTAGATAGTTCCTTGATTAAGTCCCTCTATGGCCTCATGAAATGTGCCAAATAATTCAGCGAACATAAAGTGAAGGACCCTGATGAATACACTCACTTCCCAAACCTGTCTCAATGCCCTAGACTCCCTGTTAGGGAGATGAGCAGAGGAACTCTACTTCCCAAGAAAGGTTTGGAAAGATTTCTTAAAATTATGGTGAAATCCAGACTAAGTGGTAAATAGAAAAGCCAAAGGGCAAAGCACAGAACTGAAAATGTGAGGAAGAAACAGAAAAATGTAAAAAATTCCTGAGCAGGGGGAGAATAGGGATGTGAAGGTATGCATCCTTGAGGTCTACATAAACCAAAAAAAAGCCTGGGGAAGAAAAGGAGGAAATAAGGACTGAAGATACAATGGCCAGAAAGGACTTTGAGAAATGTATTGAGCAGAGAAAGATCTAGAATACATCTCCAAGTACCTTCTTTACAAGGGACCAAAACTTTCTGAAGTAACCATGAAATACCCCTGACAAACAATAGACTGAGGTGATCTGATGCCAATCTGGAAGACAAAGGGACCTGGCCATTAAGAAGGGAAGGTCAAATATCAAACGGAGACAGGCTTGTCTCGAAAAGAAGGCTTCTAAAATAAAGATGTCTGAGTGAACTTAGGGAGCGTCAGCCTAGAACCTTGTTTACCTTTTAACTGGAGAGCAAGTCCGTCTATGAACAAAGGCAGACTTAGAAAGGTAATTCCTCTGGAATTTGGGGATGGGAGACAAAAATATGCTTGAGTTTCAGCAAGGTCCTACCCTTATCCTGCAGGGACTTAAAAAGGTCATCAACAGCTGTCCCAAAAGATTTTTGTCATCAAGGAGGGCATGCTAAAGCTTGGCTTTAATATCATCAGGTAAAGTCTGAAGACATTGCTAAGAATAATGCCTCATCACAGAACCAAAGGCAGCAGCTGTATGTTATAGAGTGACGGGCAACAAGGGAAGTGGACCCAATCAGGGAAACACAAGAAGTCTTCCCATCAGAATCACAAAGGTAGGGCACCACCCAGGTTACCTGGGAAAAAGCAGCCAAAACATACCTGGTCATGTGGGTCTGGTAATTAATAGCCTTAAAAGATAGGGTTGCAACTTTTCCATGGCTCGAAAGTCCTCATCTGAAGGAAGGAGCTTAGTACATGGCAACAGCTTAGAATTTTTATCACAGAAAACAAACCAATGAAAGATCAGCAGAACAGCATTTATAAAAAATATATAAATAAATAAAAAACAATCCTCAGACACCTTGTAGAACCCATCTGGGTTTTTGGAGTCTAGATGCTGAGAATCAGGAGCTACACAGGGAGCAGTAAAAATGTCCAAAAGGGCTACCAAAACAGGAGGGGTAGCAGATGTTTTGGAAGACTCCATTTGTAAAAGCTCATACCACCTCTTTTGGATGTCAGAGACCTTGAAGCAATCCCACTTAAAATATTCCATCATATAAGCAATAGTATCCTCAAAATATAACGCTTCTTAGGAGGAATCTGGACTCAAAGAATCCTCTTCCTCTGAACCACAATCTAGAGGGGAAGGAACTTGAAAAGAGTAAGCAATGGATTTCTATCCAAGTCCTCATGTGAGAAATCCAATTCTCTAGGCCTCTTAACATGGGTGGAAGACCATGAAAGGCAAGGACAGACACCCCTTGGGAAGGCGTCAGGGCCACTGAAGTATTTAACAGACCCTTACTAATATCCTGACATTAATGCTGGGGATCTTTAGCAACAGGGAAAGATGTTTAGTGTTCTGCCTTTCCTTGAGTGGGACATCTGCCCTAAGTACCCTGAGAAGTTCAGACCCTTGGCAAGATTCAATGATGTTAGCAGATATCTTTTTCCTCACTAAACTCTGAGGAATCCCCCCTCGGTCCCTCAGATATAATCAGACAAGGTTTCCCCTCAATGTCTGGCACAGATGTTGGAAAAGCCACCAAAGACATACAAGAATTTAGATCCATTAGAGCCTCCAATGAGGTCACGGCAGAGGAATCCGAGGAAAACACCAGAAAGACTTCAGGGCTTTCACTAGCTTCTGGAGAGATGTCTGGGACAGGCCTGACAGCAACTGGGTTGGGCCTAATCTTTTCGGCTTTTTTCTTGCTAGAAAGCTGACCCTTGGGACAGGAGGATTCCACCATAGCACCTTGGGCAAACAGCTTTAGTCATTGGTTCTCAAGATATATGGATAAGGAGGATAAATGACTACATAGAGCCTTAGGCACAAAAGCCTAATCCTTAAAGCTTAAGGGTCATAAAGCTTAAAGTACAGTTGTGTACACTTACCATAAATGTGGATGTTTGAGTGTATTCACTGTTGCAGTCATTACATTTGGGTTATCTGCTTGCAGGTAGCCCTCAGTCAGCCTGATTAACAAAGTCTTGGGTCTTGCGTCAGTTGCTGTCCCTTCTTCCATGATGTTAGGTCGTCAGGTGTATAACACATGCAGCCGATGCCATTACATCAGTTTTTCTTGCCCCAGATGTCAGGTGCCCCCCTAATGGCAAGCAATTAAACATAAAGTACAAAGATATACCTACAACAAAAAAGCAAATACACCAAAAAAACTTTTAAGCATAGTAAAGGAAAATAGAGGCATAGCCAAAAGAAGTTAGGGGGTTGGAGGGAGGTTAACCAGGACTGCAACAGTGAATACACTCGAACATCTACATTTATGGTAAGTGTACACAACTGTACTATGTTCTTCGTGTTTCACTGCTGCAGTCATTACATTTGGGTAGATTCCCAAAGCTATGGTTGGGAGGAGGAATTACAGACAGCTATAAAACCCTGCAAGACTGCAGTGGCAAAGCCAGCTCTGGATTTAGAGAAAATTGGCAAATGATAATGCTTGGTGAAAGTATGTACAGAACTCCAGGTAGCAGCTTCTAGGATGTCCCTGGTAGGGACGCCTCTGAGAAAGGCTTCAGAGGTATATGCAGCCCTGGTGGAGTGAGGTCTGATACCCTAGGGGATAGGTTTTCCATAGTGCTTATAGCAGAAATGAATGCAATGGCTTATCCATTTAGAAATGGTTTGCTTTGAAATAGCCTTCCCCTCTGCCCCTGCAGCAAATGCCACCAGTAGTTGTTCAGATTTCCTTTGAGGTTTAGTCCTGTCCAAGTAGAATCTAAGTTGGCTGTGCACATCTACCTGTTCCCCTTTATTCTGTGGATTGGGAAAGAAGGCTGGCAAATTAATGGACTGATTAAGAGCCACACTGGATACCACCTTGAGCATGAAGGATGGATTGGTTCTGAGGGACACCCTGTCCACATGAAATATGATGAAAGGCTCCACTGCCATAAGGGCCTGTAATCCAGATACCCTTCTAGCTGAAGTGCTAAAAGGAAAGCTGTTTTCCAAGAAAGAAATTTTAAATCTGCAGTAGCAACTGACTCAAAAGGAGGTAGAGTGAGTTTCTCCAAGACAAAGTTAAGGTCCCAGGCTGGGATTGGAGCTCTCCTGAGTGTTCTCAAATTTTTGGCCCCTCTGAGGAACTGCTTGAGCAGTGGATGAGAGAAGAGGGGAGTTATAATGAGCTGAAATGGCTGAGGCGTGGATTTTAATGGAAGAAAAAGACAGGCCTTTGTGAAGCATCTCAGTCAAGTATTGTAAAATCTGAGGTAAATTGGGTGCTGCTGTGCTCATTCCTTGAGATTGGTTCCAGGCACAGAATCCTTTCCATTTTTCAGCATAACATTTTCTAGTACTAGGCCTCCTTACCTCTAAAATTATATCCATCACAGGTTTGCTGAGGGATGGTAAAGGAGAGATTAAGTAATTAGCCAGGTTGCAAGGTTCAGTGTTTGAAGCTGAGGGTGCAGAATCTGGTTCTTCTGCTGAGACAGCAGGGAAGGGAGTCTGAGGCAGGTGCCATGGAGATAACCGTGACACATTGGGCAGGAGGAGGTACCAGTGTTGGTGCGGCCAGTCTGGAGCAATCAAAATCATCCTTGGTTTGTCCTGTTTGATTTTTAGTAGTACTTTGGAGAGCAGAGACAGAGGGGGGAAGGCATAGACTGATAAGTTTTTCCAGCTGAAGGACAGGGCATCCACTTTCCAGGCTTGTTTGTGGGGAGTCCTTGTGCCAAATGTTTCCAAATGGTAGTTCTGGGGAGAGGCAAACAGGTCTATATCTGGGCTCCCCCATTTGCTTGTCAACATGTTGAAAGTTCTTGTTTCCAGTTTCCACTCATGTGGGTCCATGAGGTTTCTGCTTAGTCCGTTTGCCAGTGTATTTAATTTTCCTGCCAGGAATTGAGCTTTTAGGTGCACTTGGTAGCTCAAGGCTGTGTTCCACAATGCCATGGCTAGTCTGCAGAGGGGGTAAGAATGTGTACCCCCCTGCTTGTTTATTTACCACATAACAGTGGTGTTGTCCGTCTTTACCATTAATTGTCCTGGAAGAATGGGGTCCTTGAAGGCTGTCAGAGCATTTTGTACAGCTAACATTTCTTTTTGATTGATATGCAGGTGCATTTGACTTGAGTTCCATTTGCCCTGAATGCACTTCCCTGCCAGGTGAGCCCCCCCATGCATAGTCTGATGCATCTATTGTTAGGGTTTGGGCGGCAGGGGGTGGTGTGAAAGGTAGTCCCTTGTTTTTGTGGCAGGCCTCTGCTCACCAAAGGAACTCTAGGATAGGCAAGGTATGATAGGAATCATTGTTTCTAGGTCCCGAGAATGTTGACACCATAGGCTTTTACTGTAGTTTCCTCATATGCAGTCTTGCATATGGAATTAGAAGAATGCAGGAGGCCATGAACCCCAAGGCCTGCAGTATTTGTCTTGCAGATAGGGTTTTTGTGGCCAGTTGTTTGAAGTAGGTTGTCAAATGAATTTGTTTCTCTGGCGTGAGGTAAGTCATCTGGAAAGTTGTATTCAAGCTTGCTCCCAGGAATATAATTTGTTGACAGGGTACCAGGTGCGATTTCTTTTCATTTATGGTGTACTCCAGACAAGTTAGAACCCTTTGTACAAAGGCCAGATTATTCAAAAGTATGTCCTGGCTTTCTGCCTGAATTAGACAATCGTCCAGGTATGGGTATATTTGAATATTTCTTTGTCTGCAAAATGCAATAACTGGAGCTAGGCACTTTGCGAATACCCTGGGGGCAGTAGATAAGCCAAAGGGCAGTGCAGAGAACTGATAGTGTGTGTAGCCTGCTTTGAAGAGTAGGTATCTTCTGCAAGATTCCCTGTTTGAGATGTGCAGGTATGCTTCTTTTAAATCTAGTATTGCCAACCAGGTATTGTTGCCTAGCATAGGAACTAATTGGTGAAGAGTCAGCATCTTGAATTTTGGAATCTCCAAAAAGGTGTTTAGAGTAGACAAGTCCAGGATAGGACACCATGAATGGTCTTTTCTGGGTACCAGGAAAAGGCTTAAGTAGAAACCTTGTCCCTTTTCCTCTTCTGGCACCAGTTGAATAGCCCCAATGCTTAAGAGAGAAAGTACTTGTTTTTGGGCCACTGCCCACTGATTTGGGGGTAGGTCCAGCCACCCGCGTAGTGTTGGCAACGTGTGGAAATGAAATTTGTATCCTTGGGACACTATATTTAAAACCCATTTGTCCTGGGTTATGATTTCCCAGTTTTTTGCATGAAAAGCAATTCTTCCCCCCAAAGGGGCGGCTAAAAGGTAAGTGCTTGGTAATTTTAAAGGAAAGTCATTGAGATGGTTTACCATAGCGGGGTGTCTTGTTACTTCCAGATTTGGAAGTGAAGGCCCCCCCCATTGCTTAGCTCTGAGAGTCCCCTGAGACTGAAACCTGGTGCTCTTGGTGTGTCTGGGTTTGGCTTGAGTGGATCTAGAAGGAGCTGGAAAGGACCAATTCTTAGTAGGCCAGTGCCTACTAAATCGTGGAGGTTGCACTTGTAAGAAATGTTTTACAGTTTGCATAGATTTAGCTTTCTCTTTCATCTTTTTTAGAACTTCTTCAGCCTTATTGCCAAACAGGCGGTCCTGATTTAAAGGAGCATCCAACAATTTTGCTTTAACATGATCAGGCAGAGATTGCTCCTTAAGCCAAGCATGCCTTCTAAGCACAGACCCAGTGACAGCAACTCTGCAAGAAGCCTCTAAAGAATCTAAACCACATTGCAAAGTATGTTTTTCCAACTTGTTCAGGAGAATGCAATAAATCCTGTAAATCTTTATTTTCCACAGAGTCAGAAATCAACATCATTTTCTGTTTGAGCAGTCCCATAACATGCTGTTGATATTTTAGCATATGAAATTGGCAGTTTAAAGTCCTGATTGCCAAAGTTGCAGAAGTATAAACCTTTTTACCCCATCTATCCAGCGTCCTGGAATCTCTACAGAAGGGGTAGGAGTTTTAGCAGCAGAAGCCTTAATGCCCTTGGGCCCCTGAGAATTGGTTTCTGGATCCGCAACAGGGTTTTTGAAAAGGAACTTGTGGGACTCAGGAACCCTGTAGTATCTCTGTCAGGTTTACTGGGAGCCAGTGGCAGGGAATCATGGGCCATACTGGATTCCGAAAACACATCATCAACAATGTCTAGTACAGGAGGTATAGCCAAAGGCTTATGCTGAGGTAGAAGGAGGAAATCCCTAAGCCTCTTTTTAGATTCAGAAAATTCCTGACTTTCCCAATGGAAATGCTCCCTTAAGGTATGTAAAGTTTCCCCAAAAGAAAAGTCCTCAGGGGGGGAAGCAGAGGGAATGGAATCCTCTGCATCAGAATCCTCATAGGTACGAATGGACAAATCTAGGACATTGGAAGAATTAGAGGAAACAGTGTCCTGGATTAGAAGAATCATAGTCAAGCTCAGTCCTAGGCCTCTAAGAAGGGGGGGGGGGTTGACTTCCCCTGATTAGAGGAATAAGATCTTCAGCCATTTTGATCATTTGTTTTTAGGCATAGGGGCCTGAACATGTGGCCTGGGCGTCGTTTTTTTTAGACATAGCTTGAGATTTAGGCCTTAGAATAGAAGGTGGAGTCAGTTTAATATGAAAGTCTGTAGGCCTGAATACACCCTCAGAAGCTGGTGCCTGCACAGTGGCTCTGGACTCATCCAAGGTAGAGACATCTTTGGGTTCCATAGGAGAAGCATCTTGTGGCATACCAGACTCCGAATGGGTCTCAGTAGAGGCCTGTGAGTTAGAAGTAGCGGGTATCAGGGGCTGTGAAAGCGCCTCACTGAGTACCAGTGAACTGGCGACTGGCTTAGGAGAAGCATCGTCAGCAGTTTTGGACCTTGGCGGCCTGTCTCTTTCTTTGCATTTTTTCAGAATTTCGGTAGTCGGATGGCTAACCAACATCATTTCTGGATAATTAAACTGAGAACCGAAATATTTAGAGGCAAAAATGTACTGATGATGGACAGCGCGCTAATTACATAAAGCACAAAACCGACAGCAAGGTATGTTGTGGTCAGGGCCTAGGCAAGGAATACAGTACAAATGAAAATCCTAATGAGGTATTTGCTTTCCACAAGTAATGCAATTATTAACTTTTACTGACATTGGTAAGGAGCAAGAAAAAGTTTCCCCAACAGGGTACTTAGCTTTAAGTTGAAGACTTTGGGTCTGAAACTCGAAAAACGAAAATTTCAGGAGTCTGCCGACCGGCACTTGCAAACTGCTTCTGGCACCGCACGGCAAGAAAGACTGATGTAATGGTGTCGGCTACATGTTTTATACCCCTGACTACCTGACATCATGGCAGAAGGGACAGCAACCGAAGCAGGACCCAAGACTTTGTTAATCAGGCCGACTGAGGGCTACCTGCAAGCAGATAACCCAAATGTAATGACTGCAACAGTGAAACATGAAGAACATCAGTAAGTGCATGTAATTGGATGGATAGAGTGAGGGAGTGTCAGCCTAGAGAATAAGAGTAGATGCAGTGGGGGTGGGTGGGATATGGGGGCAGGGAAAGGCAGTGTAGTGAGCTTGAAGGGCAGGGAGAGCTAGCCGAAGCAGGAGAGAGTCCAAAAAAAAACAGGTTTTTGATTGATCTACCCTTTCTATACACCACATAGGGTTCATCCCCAAAATGATTAATGAAGGCCCTTTAAACAATAAAAAATAATCCCATAATATTCATATGGCCTATCGTGTAAGTAGTAATGAAGGAATAATTGTATTCTTATATTATTTTTATTAGTGTCATTACTCAAGGGAAAAACCTGCTCAGAACTTAATAAAGGCTGTTAAAAACATCCTTCCTCTTAGTTTACTTCAGCAAAAGTTTTCTATACTAACCCAGCTGGTGTAGCCCCAAATGTAGAATATGCATGCTAATGTTTGTCCTTCAATCATAAATTATTCATCCTCAGAAAACACCCTCGTGAGTATTACATACTGCCCTTTAATTATCCCAATTTTTTGATGTTCAGAATGGTACCTGTTGTAGTGAAGAAGGCTGTTTGAGTATGTAGGCTTCCTATACATGTTACTGAGTCCTCTGTTGTCCAAATCTATCTGGATTTCCACATCTAAAGTAATAAGTAAAAAGGTCACACAGACAAATCAGTCAGTAAAAATACAAGAAAAATCTAGCCAAGCTAAAGTTTCCACAGTGTGATTCCTTAGATCGCTTGTATTAGAGGTACATGGGATATTTGTGCATAACAAACTTAAAAAGAAAAACAGTCATGGGCATTCAGAATTGCCATACAGCTGAAGCATCTGATGTCCTTCAGGGGTCATTTGCATACATCTCATGTACCTCCAATACAAGAGGGCTAAGGAATCACACTGTGGAAACTTTAGCTTGGCTAGATTATTCTTGTATTTTTTACTGACTGGTTTGTCTGGGTGACCTTTTTACTCACTGTTTTGGTTTGTTAGTTGGGGATATTTTGCAGACACCCTAATGTTTATAGACATCAGCTGGGTAATGACAACCCTGTGCTTCTAAAGGTTAGCCAAACAGTCCACTGATGCTGTGCTGATGAGGCCATATGAAGGCTGAATCATGCATGTCCACATCTAGTGGGGTTTGGCTTTACTGGCCTGAATTTGTCCACAACAGACTTAAAAAGAAAAAAGTCAAAGGCATTCAAAATTGCCAAATAGCTGAAAACACCTGATGTCCTTACGGACTGCATACATCCCATGTACTTCTAACACAAGAGGTCTAAGGAATAACACAGTGGAAACTCTAGCTTGGTTAGAATTTTCTTGTGATTTCCACATCTAGGTAATTGATTTTAAAAGCATCAAATACACAATGTAAATCTTAAGAAAGATGTAGTGTTGTTTAAATAATTGATAAGCTCATTAATTTTACTGACAGGCTTGTTCCAAACTATAAATATATCATGAAGAAAATGTGTGTAAATTACTCAGGGCGGAGGGTTAAATGTGTGCAAATATTTTTTCGCCCACTGGAGCATAATTCTAGTGGCATAAATGGAGGTGCAAGCTGCCCGCATAGCCGCCCTTTGTAGAAAATACTGCCCTTGGAGAAATACAAAATTAATTTTGAGGACTAGTTCCAAAAGTGTATCTAGGATATTGATCTCATCATTACTTAACTGTGTGGATTCCACCAAAAAATCGTGGAACCACTCCAATCCGACATTGTGTGGGATGACATTAAACAGGTTTACAAAAACGTCGGTTAAAAACACCACATCTTCCAAAACACACACAACCCTAAGCTTTGATAGAAAATCCCAGCATTCTCTACATAGGTAATCAAGGGATTCAAGACTTTTTTTAACTTGATTTCTATATATCTAGCCAAAGGCTGGATCGTGGAAAGTGCTCAGTTTTTATTTATTTATTACTTAATTTATTTAGGGCTGCCGCGGTGGTGCAGTGGATAGCATTGTCGCCTCACAGCAAGAGGTTTTCCGGTTCGATCCTCAGCTGCAGTGCCTTCTGTGTGGAGTCTGCATGTCCTCCCTGTGGTCGCATGGGTTTCCTCCAGGTGCTCTGGTTTCCTCCCACATCCCAAAGACATGCTGTAGGTGGATTGGGTACTCTAAATTGGCCCTAGGAATGAGTGCATGTGTGTGTGTGCCTTCTGTGGAAGGTTGGGCGTCGGGCTGGCAACTCAAGACCGTAAAACTCCATTGCCAATCATGAGCGGAGAGTTGATCCGCTGTGGCGACCCCTAACCGGGAAAAAGCTGAAAGAAGAAGATGATTAATTTTTTTTGTTTTTTACAAATAAATTATTTTGTATCCAGTTCTACCAGTGTGGCAGTTTGCATTTATCAAGTCCAGTAATTTTGGTTGTTACAAGGGACACAGGTCTGAGACAGGCCTGCTGCTGGTTTCAGACCATTCTGCATAAGGGTATATTCTCACACTAACAACACAGCAAATATTTGTTTGATGCCCATGCATTGAAACTTGAGGCTTAAACTAGGATGACCTGACACTGAACAAACCTTCTGGCAAAGTTTTTACAGCAAGAGATTATATTCATGTCCCAGAGAAAATGAAACAAACTAGTCAGTCTTACTAAAGCCTCCTCAACTAGGACTGTATAGCCCAAATCGGCCTGAGGGGAAGGGCAAGTGAAGTAGTGAACCTCTTGGATTTGCCCTACAAGGTGGAGGCTGTGGCTGTACCTTACCAAGTTCCTCTATTTTCTTGCAAAACAAAAAATGGAAAAATCTCAAGACACCTTCAGACAAGGTTGAGCACAGCATCCACAGAGACCAGGGAGCTAGCTTAACATTAGACATATTTGAAGGACTGTTAGGCTGCCACTGCATTAAATGGCCACCTTCACTACAGAAAAGGCAGCCAACAGCTTCTCCTGACTACCTGTATAAGTAAGAAAAGCTCACACACTGACGCTTGTGGCAGCTGCTAATGTCATTTCACTCCCAGAGACACTAAAGACAATGCCACTGTGGGTTCTGGCTTATGATTTAAGGGCATTGTGGACATCCTGCGAGTATGTTAAGCATTAAAAAACCACCAATGAAAGGATTTTAAGGCTGGCAATACAGGACTGTAGATTCTGGAAAGCAGTGGTTATGAAAGTAGTGCATTACAACAGGTCAGCAAACATTCCTAAGAAGTGGTATGTTCCAAGCTTTTTGACAAGCTCTACTAGAGAATATGAACACAACAAATGTGACCAAACAGGGTTTTCTATATTAGAGGCTACACATATTCTAGAATAATGTGTAGCTGGAGATATCACTCTTGTAGCTAAACTCAAGTTTGTGTGCTGTCTCACATCATAAGTAAGAATGCACCCAGATATCCATACCTCTTTCAACTGCTGTCCTCTACAAGCAAGAAATTGTGTTTTTAATTGACTACTACTACTTGTAAAGCAGTTGTTTGCTTGCAAACATGTCCTGGCATCCATAATTCATTAAGTTACCAAGCTCTGAACAAAGACTGAAACGAATATTCTCATATAGGATTCATTCTGTTTTTTAAAAAGAGGGTGGTCGTCGTAATGGTTAAAGTGTTTACCTTGCAAACTCAAGGTCCAGGGTTTGACTCTCAATTGAGGTAATTGGCTAGGCCTAAAATGGCCCACAAGGGCAGTTAGCCTAATACTAATCTATACATCTATGAAAACATACAACTGATACGAATGAGTAAAAACGTACTCATTGTGAATGTGGGAGATTGCAATAATGGTTAAGGCATTTACCTTATAGAAACAAGGTGCAGGGTTTGATACTCACATGGGGTGATTGGCTAGGCTTAAAAATAAAATAGTACTAATCTATGAACCTATGTGTTACTGGTATTCAAAAGAATTAAAAACCAGCAAAAACACACAAGAAAAAAAACCTTTCACGAACAAACTAAATACATATTAGGACCACGGAAGAGCAACACCTGCTGACTACTTTATTTTCATTTCCTTTTATATACAAGTAAAAATAAATCACCTTGTTGTGCTGAATGCTGCCAGTGCATTTGAGTATGCATTAAGAAAAACTGACCCAAAAAACTGGCCAACCTCAACTAGTGTTGAGCACAAAGACACACAGCTCCAAACATTGGTGTTAAGTGATATTTTAAGAAATTTATTCTGATGAAGTTCTGCACCTAAAACAGAAACGCTAAATAAATTTAATTTCCCACATTTTGTGTTCTATTTGGAGCTGCAATGTACTGAAACAGCCAAGCCTGGAAACAGCTCTTACGCTACAGTAGTTTGGGTGGCAAAGAATCGCACTACATTCACTGGAACTGGACCCCTGAATGTCATGGATCAAACAGCTGTGAGCCAGCATCTTCTAGATAATAAAGGAACAATCAGACAGAACCTTGGCTTCTCCATCTGACCTTTGCACACAAGTGGAAAAAAATGAAGGTGGAAAATGTATGCAGTCTGTCCTTTCTAATCAAAGGAAAATGCATGTACTGTCTATTCCATGCTGTCCTGAAGAAGCTATGTAAGAAATTCTGAAGACAGCATTCTCATAACATGTAAGAAAAAAAAATCAGAATAAGCATGAATGCAGCAGTGAGGACATCAAAGCAGTCAGGCCTAGAGGTAGCCCTCGCTCCACAGAAGTGAGGCCTCAACTTTCTCCCACTGGAACCAAATCCTCAGCTGCCATGGATTCAGGACTCTGACTGAGTAGCCAAAGAGATCACTAAATAAAATTTAGTAAGAAATGCTGAAGAAAAATATGTCTAGAAAAAGCAAAGTACATTTTGACAAGTTAGTATTAACAAAGGTAAAAATTAAGGCCAAAATGAAGGTCCCTTTTAAACTTTACAATGTTACTCAGAAACAGCTGCACATTTTAAGTATGAAATACAACACCCAGTTATTTCAGTCAGATGTATCTCATTAGCACATAAAAAAGTAAGATCAAACAAAGTTTGCCATATCTTCTGAAGTGAAACAACCCAACAGTGAAAAAGAAAGTCGCAGATAAAAATGCCGGAGTTTACCCGAAGGTGCCATGCTTTAAGTCGACAGAAGTTAGAAACGCAGGAGGTCTACAAATTCAATTTTGTCTTCATCAAGACACAGCTCTGAGGTGGTATTGAACCACCTATGTATAACAGTATATGGATACTAAAAGCAAACCAATATCCATACCCAATTAAAAATACATAAATACAAAATAACTATTTATGACAGAAAAAAAAAATAAACAAAACAGCATAACATCAGTTATAACTTTTATGGAAAATTTTCTTTTAATCTAAATTAGGAACTACATAACAGCAAAAGGAAATTATATTATAATACTGTAACACATAACACTATGATGTTTAAAAAAGACTATCCGTGAGTCTTAACAATAGCCAAGCTAAAGCATAGACGTTTACATCATAAAGTCCCCCCCCCAGCACAAAAAAAAATGCTATTCACAGCCATCAACTGAAATGTAGTGTATGTTGCAAGGGCTGACAAGAACTGAGGAACACCACCATATACATGAACTGCTAACTGGCATGCTGACCTATCATGTTAGCAACAAAGCAGTTAATATTTTGCTTCAAGATGAAGGTGGTTCTTCCAGTTTCTAGTACAACAAGATCCTGCGTTCAATTGCTTTGCGGCAAATTGGGCACTCGCTCATTCGATCTCCACACAGTTGACAAGTTCCATGTCCACAAAGGAAAATCATGTTCTTCAGACGATCTAGACACACGGGGCACATGGTCTGAAAAAAAGAACACAAACTAAAGATGTAAAAGCAATAAACAGATTCAAGTAATATTCATTATACCAACTAGTCATGCTACAGCTTGCACATTTCAGCTGCTTTGCTATTAGGTCACACATTAGCTACCACATAATCTTTATTTAAACAATATTTCTGCATTTGATAATTGCAGAAGACAGCAAAAGTGTTTAAGTACTTAAGATATCACTTGGTTTTAAGAGGATACTCTACTACAGTGGGAACGTACAGTTGTGTATACTTACCATAAATGTAGATGTTCGAGTGTATTCACTGTTGCAGTCATCACACTTGGGTTATCTGCCTGCAGGTAGCCCTCAGTCGGCCCGAATACCAGAGTCTTAGGATTTCTGCATTGGATGCTGTCACTTCTTCCATGATGTCAGGTCGTCAGGGGTATAAAAAGGTAGCCGACGCAATTACATCAGTTTTTATTGCCCAAAATGTCAGGAGCCCCCAAACAGGCAGCTAGTACATGGTGGGGAACACCACCAGTAAAAAGTAAATACCAATGCCACTAGGAATGCCCATAGAGAGGAGAGGTAGAAAGATAGAGAAAGCCAGGGGGCTGGAGGGAGGGAAACCAGGACTGCAACAGTGAATACACTCGAGCATCTACATTTATGGTAAGTGTACACAACTGTACTATTTTCTTCATGTTTCACTGTTGCAGTCATCACTCTTGGGTTGATTCCCAAAGCTGAGGAAGGGTAGAGGCAGTCAAGAAGTGTTAGAGTTGGCTAGTAGGCCTTGCAAGACTGCTGTAGCAAATCCAGCTCAGGATTTAGAAAGGATTGGTAAAATGGTAATGCTTGGTGAAGGTGTGTACAGAACTCCAGGTTGCAGCTTCCAGAATGTCCCTGGTAGGGACTCCCCTGAGAAATGCTGTAGAGGTGGAAGTAGCCCTAGTGGAATGCGGTCTGATACCCTGTGGGGTAGGTTTTCCATGGTGCTTGTAGCAGAAATGGATGCACTGTGTTACCCATTTGGAAATAGTTTGCTTTGAAATGGCCTTACCCTCTGCCCCTGTAGCAAAGCAGACTAGCAGCTAGTCAGATTTTCTGAAAGGTATAGTCCTGTCAAGGTAGAACCTGAGCTGTCTGTACACGTCCAGGAGTGCAGGATCTTTTCCCCTTTATTCTGAGGGTTAGCGAAGAAGGTTGGCAAATGGATGGATTAGTTTAGAGCCACACTGGACACCACCGTAGGCATAAAGGACGGGTTAGTCCTGAGGGAAACCCTGTCAGAATGGAAAATAATGAAGAGTTCCAAGCCATTAGTGCCTGTAACTCAGACACTCTTCTTGCTGAAGTTATGGCTAAAAACAAGCCTGTTTTCCAGTGAGAAATTTTAACTCTGCTGAAGCTGCAGGTTCAAAAGGGGGAAGCGTGAGCTTTCCCAGTACAAAGTTAAGGTCCCAGGCAGGGGTAGGTGCTCTCCTCAGGGGCTTTAAGTTGTTAGCCCCTCTCAGGAACTGTTTGATGAGAGGGTGAGAAAATAGAGGTGGCTCAGTATTATAATGAGCTGAGATGGCAGACGCATGAATCTTAATGGAGGAGAAGGATAGGCCTCTGTGGAGTAGCTCTGCTAGGTAATCCAGGATTAGAGGTAAGGAGGGCAGTGCTGTGACCTTCCCTTGAGACTGATTCGTCCAGCACCTGTTTGCTGAGGGCTGCTGGTGGAGTATTCAAGGGATAAGCCAGGTTGCAAGGTTTAGGGATTGCAATTGTGGATGCAAACTCTGTCCCTCCTGCTGTGACAGAAGGGTAGGAGTCTGGTGAAGGTGCTAGGGTGGCACTGTTGTCAGATTGCGCAAGAGTGGGTACCATTGCTGGCATGGCCAGTCTGGGGCAATAAGAATTGCCCTTGGCCTGTCCTGTTTTATCTTGAGTAGCATTTTTGAGAGGAGGGGCAGAGGAGGAAGGCATAAATTGAGAGATTTTTCCCATTGAAAGGATAGGGCATCCACCCTCCAGGCCCTGTTGTTAGGGTTCCTGGTGCAAAATTTGCTCACCTGGTGGTTCTCGGGGGAGGCACATAGGTACACCTCCAGTGTCCCTCACCTCTGGATCTGAAGGTTGAAGGTGTTGGTTTTCAATTCCCACTCATGTGGGTCTAGGAGATTTCTGCTTAAGTTGTCTGCCAGTGAATTTTGTTTGCCTGGCAGGAAATGAGCTTGTAGATGCACTTGGTTGCTCAAGGCTGTGTTCCACATGGCCATGGCTAACCTGCAGAGTGGGTAAGAATGGGTTCCCCCCTGCTTGTTTATGCACCCCATAACTGTGGTGTTATCTGTTTTTATGAGCAGTTGTCCTGGAAGGATTAGGTACTTGAAGGCTGTCAGAGCATTCTGTACACCTAGCATCGTTTTTTTATTGAAGCGCAGGAGAATCTGGGCAGGGCTCCAGTGACCCTTAATGCGTTTGCCTGCCATGTGAGCCCCCCCCCCCATGCATAGTCTGATGGGTCTGTTGTCAGGGTTTGGGAAGGGAGGGGTTGAGTGAAAAGCAGTCCCTTGTTGTGGTCGCATGCTTCTGCCCACCAAAGGAACTCTGCCCTTAGACAAGGTATGATTGGAATGACAGTTTCCAGGTCCTGAGAATGCTGGCACCAAAGGCTTTTTAAGTACCATTGAAGTTTCCTCACATGCAGTCTTGCATATGGAATTAGCAGAATACATGAGGCCATGAACCCTAGGGCTTGCAGTATTTGTCTTGCAGACAGCTGGGTTCTGGTGGCCATTTGTTTGAAGTAGTTTGTCAGATAGACCTGTTTTTTTTGAAGTGAGAAAGGCCATCTGGGAAGTCGTGTCCAAGCTTGCTCCCAGGAATACAATCGTTTGACTGGGTACCAGTTATGAATTACCACTGGTTTGGAGGAAGGTCTGAAAACCTGCTTGGGGTTAGCATTGTATGGAAGTAGAATCTGTACCCCTGGGATACAATGTTTAGGACCCATCTGTTCTAAGTAATGGACATTCAGTTTTTTGTATGAAGGGCAAGTTTTCCTCCTAGGGGCACAAGTAACTGGGCAGGGCTGGGAAGGATAAGTGAGAAGTCATTGTGAACTTTTTCCATAAGGGGGCAACTTACCACTCCCTGTTTTTGAGGTGGGGACACTCCATTGCTTAGATCTCTGCATACCCTAAGACTGTAGTCTGGGTGGCCTGTTACCCCTGGGTTTGGTCTGAGAAGGCCTGGAAGTGGCTGGAAAGGACAAGTTTATAGAAGGCCAATGCCTACGAAATCTAGGTGGTTGCACTTGTAAAAATTCTTTAACAGTTTGCATAGATTTAGCTTTTTCTTCCATCTTTTTAAGAACCTCTTCTGCTTTGGTGCCAAATAAACAGTCCTTATTTAAAGGAGCATCTAGTAATTTGGATTTGACATGATCTGGCAAGGTTTGTTCCTTCAGCCAAGCATGCCTTCTCAGTACAGACCCAGTGACTGCAGCCCTGCAAGATGCTTCTAGGGCAAAAAAGCTACACTGTGCAAAGTATGCTTACTAACTTAGTTTGCAGAATGCATTAGCTCTTGTAAATCTTTATTTTCTGCACAATCTGGAAGTAACACAATTTTTGTTTAATTAGTTCCATAATATGCTGCTGGTACTTCAACATGTGAAACTGGCAATTCAATGCCTGATGGTAAGAGTTGCAGAGGTATATACCTTCTTACCCCATCTGTCTAAAACTCTGGAATCCCTGTCTGAAGGGGTATGATTTTTGGCTGTAGTAGCCTTAATACCTTTAGGTCCCTGGGAAATGGTCTCTGGATCCACAGAAGAATTCTTGAAGAGTAAATTGTAGGAATCAGGTACTCTGGCACCAAAGCAGAAGAGGTTCTTAAAAAGATGGAAGAAAAAGCTAAATCTATGCAAACTGTTAAAGAATTTTACAAGTGCAACCACCTAACATGCTGGAGGGATAGGTTCCTGACCCAGAGACTCCCCAGACTCTGGAATAGATTGCCCATACATGTCAAGCAGAGTGCCTCTTTGGACCTCTTCAAGAGGAACCTTGACGATTGGATGGAAGAAAGGAAATTCACCCCAGGGATCACGTCAGTCGCCCTGCTAGACAGGGGTCCAGGAAAGTAAATAATGTGGGAAGAAATAGCCAGGGAATTGTTATGGCTAGGCTTGTATAGGCCCTAGGGCTGATAGCCTAGTACCAACCTATGAACCTATGAACCTGTCAGGTTTCCTAGGAGCCAGGGTTAAAGTATCTGGAGTAAGACTGGATTCCATAAAAAACATCATCTACAACATCCAGGACAGAGGGTATAGCTAAAGGCCTGTGCTGAGGCAACTCTAAAAATTTTCCAAGTCTCTTTTTGGACTGAGGGTAGTCCTGGCATTCCCAGTAGAAATGCTCTCTTAAAGTATGTAAGGTTTCACCAAAAGAAAAGTCCTCTGGAGGGGAGGCAGAGGGAATGGATTCCTCTGCATCAGAATCCTCATAGGTTGATAAGGGCATGTCCTAATAATCAGAAGGGTCAGAGTCATCGGACTCCTGGTCTGTACAATCAGAATGTAACTCGATTCTTTGTCTCTTAGCAGGGGAGGGCTGGCTTCCCCTAATTAGGGTAATAAGGTCTTCAGACATTCTAAGCATTTGTTTTTGTGGCATGGGAGTCTGAGTATGCTCTTTGGTCATCAGTTTTATAGGCGTAGTGCGTACTTTGGGACTCAGAAACTCAGTAGTTTTAGCTAAAAACGAAGTTGTCGGTTTAATTCATACATTAGTATATCGGAATACACCCTCAAAAGCTGGTGCCTGCACAGCAGCTCCGGACCCATCCAAGGTACAGACAGCTGCAGGTTCCATAGTCGAAGAAGCATCTCATGGCATACCGGACTCTGAATGGGTCTCAGCAAAGGCCTGCGAATCTGTAGAAGCGGGCATCACGGGCTGCAAAGGCACCTCACTGAGTACCGGCAGACTGGCAACTAGCTTAATGGAAACGTTGTCAGCAGTTTTGGACCTATGCGGTCTCTCTCTATCTTTATTTTACATTTCTTTCAGAAGATCGGTAGTCGGATGGCTTATCGAAGCCATTTCGGAATACAGAGAATGAAAGAATTTAGTGACAAAGATAGCCCGACAATAAATAGTTCGGGTGTTATATAAGGCACAAAACTGACGGCGAGGGACGTCGTGATCTGGGCCTAAACAGGTTATACAGTAAGGATGAAAATCTCTGTGAGGTATTTGCTTTCCACAGGCAAGACAATTGTCAACTTTTTCTGACATCGCTTAGAGCAAGAAAAAAGGATCCTCACTGGGGTACTTAGCTTTAGAAGACTTCAGGATTACAAGCTCGAAAAACGAAAATTTCAGGTAGCGGCTGACCAGCACTTGCGAACTGCTTCTGCTTAGGGCACCCACTCGGCAAGAAAAGCTGTTGTAATGGTGTCGGCTGCCTGCACAAGGTGATTTCTCAGTACTCCCGTGGACAGTGATTTCTCAGTACTCCCGAGGACAGGGAGGGAGACTAGAGAAGGGACCCTTCTAATTCCCTCAGAACTGCCTTCTGTTTTTACTAGAAAAAGTTAATTCTCAGATTCCACTAGGACATGCCTGATGCCATATTTAGCAAAAAAAAAAAAAATTGTTAAACCTTACAACTTCTCCAGGCACAATTGTTGGTGACTTCTTACTTCAAATTGTGCAGGGTTGGGTCTGCCCTTTTTACCTAACATCACGTCAGACTGACATCCTTGGTTTGAGGAGGAGCCCTTGCCACCTTCAGAGTAACCTAGATAATTGAACGAGTAGCCTCAAGGTCTCCCCTGGAATGCTGTATACTGTTCTCCTTGAGGCTGGTGAGAACTTTTATGGATTTTGGATAGACTTGCAGTAGTCTGATGACTGCCTAGTACTTGCCTATGGTCCTAGCTTTGATGAGGAGGACATCCAAAGCTCCAAGTGTCAGGCTGGAAAGGTGATTTCTGATGTCCACTTGTAGTAAATTCCAAAGTGTAATATATTGTACTTCAGCAGTGATCCTGGCATCTGAACATCTTCTGTCATAGTAAGTATGCCCACACAGCTGGACAAATGTTCTTCGTGTTTCACTGTTGCAGTCATCACACTTGGGTTATCTGCCTGCAGGTAGCCCTCAGTCGGCCCGAATACCAGTGTCTTAGGATTTCTGCGTCGATGCTGCCGCTTCTTCCATGACGTCAGGTTGTCAGCGGTGTAAATCAGTAGTTCTGCTGCTCAAAAGGTGGTCCTGGACACAGTTAGGGAGGAGACTACAACTACACCTCGCAGGGCAGCAAGTGCAAGCTTTGCCCTGCTTCTACACTGTATATTCAGCTCAGCCTATAAAAATGTGAATGTGGTCCACCAAATCACCCTCTCACAAATTTTCAAGACTAGAACATTTCTGGCTGGAGGAGGCTGCAGTACTAAGAACAACTCTTATGGACTTGGCTCAAACCTGTCACTCCACTGCTTTTGAGTAATGAATATTACAGAGGGTAATGCAACTGGTATGCCCTGTTTTCCAGGTTTACATGAAATGAAAAGGTGGTCAGCCTACCTGAACTCTTTTGCCCTCTCAGTACAATCCATGTTACAGATGACATTAATCAGACTTTGCAAGAAAGAAACTTGCATGGTACAAAATTGTCTGGTTCTGCAGAAGCAGGGTCAATTTTTCTACCACGAAATTCAAGTTACAAGAAGACAGTGTATATTGCCTCTGAGATGGCCTTAAATGAGGGACCTGTTCAAGAAATGTTCTTTAGAAGAATATCATTGGAAGACTGAGTGAAGCATAAGCCAAACGTTTTTCTAATAGCTCTGTGAGGTACTTCAGCACACTACATGTAAGAATGCTCCAAACAAGTTCCATTTCATAATGGTAAACCATACTGAAAATCTTTTCTACTTAACCAGGTAATACCTCCTAGAGCTGGGTGTCTTCTGGCATCACAAGGGATACAAACAATTTCAAAGTGAAGGTGGTCATATAAAGGGACAGTAAGCGGAGATCATCCAGACTGCCAACTAGTGAATTCTAAGATTTTGGATGTACCTGGGATCACTAATTGTTTTAGCAGAGAGCAAAAGTATGGAAAAAGTGGGGGAAATCTCTCCCTGCTCGTGCAGATGAAATCAAAGACCCACATCTTTCTTCGACACACAGGGAGTATTAGGATTAGCTCTTTCTTTCTCAACTTAGGAGCATTTTTTGTGACACTAGGTATGGTAAACAGTTCAGTCTTATACCGCTTAAAATACACCAATAGCGCAGATTAAAAACAAACACAAAAATGCAAATACTTAATGAGGTAAACTAAAACTAAAGTGCAAGACTGAAAAAAATGAGTCTTAAGGGACCTCCTGAAACTGCTGGGTGTAGCACCCTCCTGAAGCCGAATCAATGGAGGGAATACAAACAATAGTCATTGATCCCAGGGACTCTTGGAGTCACTTCCCAAAGGTCCTTGGACTGGTAGCTAGACCAAAAGTTAAAAGACATTTGTATTAGAAAGCAAATAACTCCACTTCAAACACTTCGCACTTCTTTACTAGCTTCAGAAAAAAATGACTCATGTAGGTTGGAAGAGGACCTACTGAGTTGGTCTGCTAGGGAGTTTTGGTTTCAAGGGACACACCTGGACAGGAGATGGATACCCTGTTATGAGGCTTGCTCCTCAACAATCATGGCCAATCTAAACAGTGGCAAGAGTGGACTGTCACGTTTGTTTATATACCAGATCATTGCTGTGTTACATGTCGACATTTTTAGAGTTGCTGGAAGCCATTCACAGATTCAAAGGGTCTTACTAAGCTCACAGCCAAAAATACCATTGAGAAGCTCACTCACATACCCCAGTACTGATGAGAGACAAAATACATTCCATTAAGCAGACTTGCATTGCATATCCCAGGGAAATATTTGCAATCCTCCATTCAGTCATCCAAACTAATTTTAAAGGTCGCTAGGTGACTACTTGCTTGATGAAGAAGTGCAGCTTATTCCACAGACAAGGGACACATTGGGTTAGGTACCTGCCATGCTGTTTGGTGATGCTGATGTAGTAATGTATGTTTGGGTTTCTACAGTAAGTGTTTGCTTTACCACTGGTTCTACTTAGGTTCAAACAGTGCTGGGTCACTCATTGCACAAAACACACTGATTAGAGAAATGTGCCTTTTAATCTTATAAAGGTAGCTAAGGGTAACCGATATCAGAAATAGTGTTGGTGAGGAAACACGGAGGTGTCTCATGCTTGTTTAGGTACATATCAAAGGGGGCGTTCAATGATGGGCTTAATAAGGGAGGAATACAATGCAACTGATCATCACTGGACTTTGAGACAAATACCACAAAGGATAAGCTACCAAGGTAAAAGGACTGTTTAACTGCCACAGGGGATGTGGTAGTCAAATGAGAGTCTGTTAACAACAAAAGTATCCAAAGGCCATGAGGACTGTGTCATACTTAAACGAAACATTATATATGGTAAGCTGAAACTGTGCTAAATTTGCCAAAATAAACTATACTGCATTTCTTGGCACTGAGGGTAAACCTAACTTTAACACAGCAAACATTTGTTTGGTCCAGCCCTTACTGGATAATTTGAGTATAAGAATGGGATTTGATAAGTGGCCCTAGTTGCAATAATCACAGACTTGGTTAGGCACAATCTACTGATATTAGCTTTCATGCCAGAGAAGTATACATCAAAGACAAAGGGGCTTAGGACACAGTCCTGTAGAATATCTGGAATATCACTGATGATGCTTTTCTGTCTACAGCAAACATTCTTGACCTTAATGGTATGGATTTTGTCTGAAAATATTGATGGGGTGATACAGGAAAAAGGAGTAACTAAACATGCATTTTTTGGGGAGGTATTGAGTTGGCAGATTTTAAAAATTCTCTATAGAGTACTCGGACAGAAATATTGGGGGAGCAAATGGCTATAAGTAAGAAAACTTTTATTTTGAGCTGGGTCACGGGATCTGAACTATCTTCACATGGTAAGGCTTTATTAAGCTTAATTCTACTGGCTGCCACACAGCAATTACTAGAAAATGAAAATCAGAATCAAAACCATCTGTATTTGATATATTAAACATTGTAAAAGAGGGAAAAGAACTGGGAGAGGGACGTTTAGAAAACGGAAGGAGTAAATTACATAGAAATAAATGGAATTTGTGATAACAATACATGCAGAATAATGTTCAGGAGGAGGAGTAAGGTTTAGGGTAAGACAGGAATTGAGTAACTTATGTAATGTTGGGCTGTACAAGTTGTTATAAAGAAAGAAAACGTAATGTATAATATTTTTTCTTATTAATGTATATGTGTGCCTATGTATCAAGCGATAATCTAATAAAAGTATTTAAAAATTATATGGATTCCATCATTAATGTTATGTTGGGAGAGTTTGTCAATCCCAGCATGGGGGATAATGTCAAAAGCCTCTGCAAAGTCCCGCTAGACTGAGGAGGATGGACTGCTTTTCTCAGCAGCCTTAAATATACAATCTCATCCAAGGAACAGCTACAATGTTGAGGAGGCAAGCATCAATTGCTGACAAATGTACTGCTACTGAAAGACAACAGTAACAACTGGAAAACCTGGCTACTTAAGGACTACTGGCTGTATAGCTCTAGCTAGAGTGATGATGACAGGTTCAAACCCTGCAGAAGCGTCTCCCATTTAGATGAATATGATTTTCTGGTGGTGAACTTTCATTTAGCCTACATAATGTGTGGTACTTGCTAAGAAAAAAGTACAGTTTTGTACCTACCGTAAATGTAGATGTCCGATAGGTATGCATCTGCAGTCATAACATATGGGTTGTCCTGCCTCAGGCAGCCCTTCGGTCGGCCGGATTCCAAAGTCTGGGTCTGGCCTCGGCTGATGTCGCACTTTCCCTGACGTCAGAGCATCTGGGGTATAAAGGCATCAGCCGACGCCATTTTCCTCAGTTTTTCTTGCCCCAGATGCCAGCTGCCCTCTAGGAAGGCTAAATTTGGATAAATGCTGAAAAGTTCCAAACATTTGCAAAATATGCACATGTATAAACAAACAAATACACCATAATAGATTCCCCCAGCTAGCTGAAAGAGGGGTAAGCACCCTAGGAATACCACAGAGGGGAAGGAGGGTGGGTAATCCTGACTGCAGATGCATACCTATCGGATATCTACATTTATGGTAGGTACAAAACTGTACTATGTCCTTCAAGGATGCATCTGCAGTCATAACATATGGGTAGAATACCATAGCCAATCTGGGGGAGGGGGTACTAAGAAAAGGATGGTGTAGTTAAGATCCCCTGCAGTACTGCAGTTGCAAACCCTGCTCGGGATCTGGAGTATAAAGGTAGATTGTAATGCTTGGCAAATGTATGCACGGAGCTCCAAGTAGCAGCTTCTAAAATGTCCTTGGTAGCCACCCCTCGTAGGAAAGCTGTAGTGGTGGCTGTGGCCCTTGTGGAGTGAGGCCTGATATTTTCAGGAACTGTCTTTCCATGAAAGGAGTAACAGAAACGAATGCAATTTCCTATCCATTTTGAAATTGTCTGTTTGGAAATTGCTCTTCCTTGCACTCCTGTTGCATATGCTACAAAAAGTTGGTCAGTTTTTCTGCTAGCTTTTGTTCTGTCCAAATAGTAGCGTAGTTGTCTGTGTATATCCAAGGTGTGCAAAAGTTTTTCCCCTTTGTTCTGTGGGTTAGGGAAGAATGTTGGCAAGTGAATAGCTTGGTTCAAGGATACCCTAGATACCACCTTTGGCATGAAAGTAGGATTGGTTCTTAATGACACTCTATCCTGGTGAAAAATAAGAAAAGGCTGCACTGCCATTAATGCCTGTAACTCAGATACTCTTCTTGCTGAAGTGATTGCTAGAAGGAAAGCTGTTTTCCATGATAAGAACTGTAGGTCTGCTGATGCTGCTGGTTCAAAGGGAGGTAGAGTCAGTTTTTCCAGCACAAAATTGAGATCCCAAGCAGGTAGAGGGGGTCTTCTTGGAGGTTTAACATTTTTGATCCCTCTCAAAAATTGCCTGAGAAGAGGGTGTGAGAAGATAGGTGGATCCATATTGTATTCTGCTGAAATTGCTGAAGCATGAATCTTAATGGAAGAATAAGACAGGCCATTGTGGAACAATTCTGCTAAGTATTCAAGGATGTGTGCTAGGTTTGCCACTGCAACATCTGTGCCCTTTGATGTGCTCTTCCTTGTGGAAGGTCTGCGAGCCTCCAGGATAATGTCCTTCACCCTCTGAGACAAAATAGTTTGGTTGGGTTTTAAGGAATTTTCCAGGCAGTTAGCTGTAATGTTTTCAAGTTGGGATGCAGGGTCTTGAAATTGTTCTGCGTTAGAAGAAGAGGCCATTGAGGAAGAGGTCATGGATTTGCCTGAGACATGCTTCTCAGTAGTGGGTACCAGTGTTGTCTTGGCCAGTCCGGAGCTATTAGTATCACTTTTGGCTGTTCCTCCCTGATCTTCAGTAGAACCTTGTACATCAATGGGAGAGGTGGAAAGGCATATACTGTTAGGGCATTCCAGCTGAAAGAGAGAGAGTCCACCCTCCATGCTTGTGGGTGGTATGTCCTTGAGCAGAATGTCTTCAGTTGGTGGTTGAGTGGGGAGGGGAACAGATCTATGTCTGGCATTCCCCATGTCTTTGTTATAAGTTTGAAGATGTCTGGGTGCAGCATCCATTCGTGTGCATCCATGGTAGTTCTGCTTAAGCTGTCTGCCAGTGTATTTTCTTTTCCTGGAACTAATTTGGCCTGCAGTTGAATATTGAGATTCAGGCATAGGTTCCACAGATCCATAGCCATCCGGCATAGAGGGTAGGAATGCGTGCCTCCCTTCTTGTTTATGTACCACATGACCGTGGTATTGTCTGTCCTTATTAACAGATGTCCTTGGTGGAGGAAGGGTCTGAATGCTTCGATTGCATGCCTCACTGCCAGCATTTCCTTTTGGTTTATGTGCATGCTTAGCTGCCCTTGAGGCCATAGGCCTTGGATTCGTTTGTCCTCCATGTGCACTCCCCATCCTCGGTCTGAGGCGTCCGTGGTGATGGTGTGGCTTGTTTTTGGTTTGTTGAAAGGCAACCCTCTGTTGGACTGGCAGGCCTGAGCCCACCATAGGAATTCCTTTTGAAGGCATGGAATTATTGGTATCATGGTTTCTAGACTGTGACTGTGTTGAGACCATACATTCCTTAGGTACCATTGTAATTTCCTCATATGCAACCTGGCATGTGGGATTAAAATTATGCAGGATGTCATGTAACCCAGGGCCTGCAGGACTTTCCTTGCAGTAAGCTGAGTTTGTCTTGTCAGAACCATAAAGTAATCTGGAAGTTGTTTTTCTTTTTCTTCTGTGAGAAAAGCCATCTGGGTGATTGTGTCCAGATCCGCACCCAAAAAGGTTATCCTTTGGTATGGTACTAGTCTTGAATTTTGGATGTTGACTGTGTATCCCAAGGTCTGTAGCAGGTGTATAGCATAGGCCAAGTCCTTTAACAATTTTTTCTTGTTGTCCGCTTGTATTAGGCAGTCATCCAGGTATGGATAAATTTGAATTCCCTGAAGTCTGCAGTGTGCAATTACTGATGCCAGGCATTTCGTGAATACTCTGGGCGCAGTAGATAAGCCAAAGGGCAATGCTGAGAATTGATAATGCTCTGATCCTGCAAGAAATCTGAGGTGCCTTCTGCAATCTGGTCGGATAGGGACGTGCAGGTATGCCTCCTTGAGATCTAGAGTCACCAGCCAAGACTCCTTGCCCAACATGGGAAGAAGTTGCTGTAGGGTCAGCATTTTGAATTTTGGCACAATGAGATAAGTGTTCAGTGCGGACAGGTCGAGTATAGGCCTCCATTGGTTTTCTTTTCTTGGCACAAGAAATAGTCTGGAGTAAAATCCTTGGCCTTATTCTGTAGATGGTACCCTTTCTATAGCTTTCATCTGAAGTAACTTGCTGATTTGTCTTAAAGCCTCTGCCTTCTGGTTTGGTGGAAGATTTGGCATTCTGCTTCTTTTTGGCAAAGTATGGAAGTGAAACCTGTATCCTTTGTCTATTATTTGCAATGTCCATGTATCTTTTGTAATGCAATGCCAGTTTTTTGAGAATAAAGCCAGCTTTCCGCCCAAGGGTGCTTCCAGTTGATCCCTGGTAGATGGAATCAGAGTCAAGTCATTGTGTCTGTCCTGTAGTAGTGGTAGTAGTTGTAGCTGCTGCACTACTCTTCTGGTTGGCAGGCTGCCACTGGCGGCCTCTGTAGGGGCCCTTGGATTGACTTCTGCCTCTAGGACGCCTGTTTCTGCCTCTCTGGGCTCTGGAGGAATCTGGAAAGGACCAATTCTTTGTAGGCCAGTTCCTACTGAACCTCGGTGGTTGAACTTGCAGGAGATCTTTAACTGTTTGCACCGATTTTGCTTTTTCTTCAACCTTCTTTAGAATCTCCTGTGCAGGGGAGCCAAATAAATGCTGTTTCTCCATTGGAGCATCGAGGAGTTTAGCCTTGACCTGGTCTGGCAAAGATTGCTCCTTCAGCCAGGCATGCCTACGAATTACTGCCCCAGTCATAGCTGATTTAAATGAAGCCTCCAGTGCATCATAGCCACATTTTAAGAAATGATTACTGACCTGTTGTGAGTTGTGTACCAAATCCTGAAGGGATTTACGGTCTAAGGGTTCAGGTGAAGAAAGTTTCTTATTTGGCTGATCTAACAAAAATTCTTGGTACTGTATCATATGGAATTGTCAGTTTAATGCCCTGGCAGAAAGCACATCATCAATTACAGTTAGAAGTGGAGGTATAGCTAAGGGACTATGCTGGGGCAAATGCAAAAAGGTCCTTAATCTTTTTCTAGAATCAGAGAAATCCTGTCCCTGCCATTGAATGTGTTCTCTCATGGAGTGTAGAGTCTCCCCAAAGGAAAATTCTTCAGGGGGGAGGCTGAAGGGATAGATTCTTCTGCATCTGAATCCTCATAAGGAGAGTAGACCCCTTCCTGGTGGTCTGACAAATCAGATCCATCCGTGGAGTGATCTGAGGAGTGAGGTTCAGAGGGTTCAGCCCTGGGCCTTTTGTCTGGAGGAGGCTGGGAGGCCCTGTCCGGGTGAGGTTGGGAACCCCTGATTAAGGAAATAAGGTCCTCAGCAAGACTGAGGATCTGAGAACTAGAGGAAGGCCTCTGGGATAGAGATTTGGCAGGCATAGCTTTTGAAAGTTTGGCAGCTTTAACCCTGGAGAAGGCCTTTATAGACATAGAAGCTGGGGGCCTAGCTGCCCCACGTGCAGGAGTTGAAATGTCCAGCGGTATGGTGTCGGACAAATCCTGAACACTAGCTTCGGTAGGGAGTTCTGAAGCCGACTCAGCCGGGGCCTCTCTGGCCTCGGTGGTCGGAGGTACGATTTTGTAGTAGGAATAACCGTGGACTCGGTTTCAGCCGAAACTGAGACACTTGCGGTAGGCCTAGCCGTGGTTTCAGCCAAAACCACGGGCCACGAGTGTCGGTCCTTTTCCTTGCGTTTTTTGACCATATGCATAGTCGGAGTCTCCGACGGCATTTTATAAGCAAAATCGGTTCCAAAAAACTCCTCTGCAAACTCCGACCGACGTCTAAGAGTCCGTCGGTTGAAGGAGGCACAGGCTAAACAAGCTGATACGTCGTGGTCTGGGCCTAAGCAAGGAAGGCAGTAAGAATGGAAATCCTTATGAGGTATTTGTTTCCCACAAGTTAAACAATTATTTACTTTGTCTGACATCGGCTGAGGCAAGAAAGAGTCCCCAACAGGGTACTTAGCTTTTTTCGAAGTCTTCGGTAGCTGAAATCTCTGGATCTGACCGACCGGCACTTGCGAACAGCTTCTGCTTCGGGCACCGCGCGGCAAGAAAGACTGAGGAAAATGGCGTCAGCTGATGCCTTTATACCACAGAAGCTCTGACGTCAGGGAAAGTGCGACATCAGCCGAGGCCAGACCCAGACTTTGGAATCCGGCCGACCAAAGGGCTGCCTGAGGCAGGACAACCCATATGTTATGACTGCAGATGCATCCTTGAAGGACATCTGCCCATTCAAGGGTATCAGGCTGTGATCACACATGCTGCTAGGTTCAAACTCTTAAGGCTAGGATGTACCAATGACCCTTCCTCCTCAGCATGTAACATGTATGAGGAAGAAATATGGTCTGGACTAGGAGGGAGTACCACGGCTGACTGAGCCACACAAAGAAGTTACACAAATGAGTATTGTCCCATTCACCATGACTTTTTGTAGCACACCTTGAGGATTAGTGGAATGGCTGGAAAGGCTGAGAGGCAGACCCCCTTCTCCAGGGGACAGAACATGTATTTACTGTCCAGACTTCTTTGTAGGAATATCTGAAAAACTCTCCAGCAGGGGACTGGTCTTCAAGGCAAAAAAATCTGTCTTTGGCTTCCCTTTCCTTCTGGTTAGATACTGGACAACAGCAGGATATGGATTCTACTTACAGCTGTGCATCACTGACCTGCTTAGCTGATCTGTTCAAGCCATTAAGTTTGAAGGATACAGGATGACTGAAGGTATGTGCCCATGTGAAAAGCAATTTCTCAGGCGGTTAATGCCAGTCAGCAAAGCGGGGTAAGAGTACCACATAACAATGATGCCTATAATCACATTTAGTATTCCAGAATGCTGGGTTGTCAAGAACCCCCCCCCCCCAAAGTTAAAATAAGGGTCGTTACACTGCAGGTGTCCAGCTGCTTGATGAGTCCCACTTGGCTGCTCTCCAAGTTTGATCCAAGGCAACAGTAATCAGCATCGCCACGCTCTCGGTGACAACAGGAAGTATGCCCTAATTTTTCCACCAGTCCCCTATGAGAAGCCAAAACAACCCACGAAAAGCAAATTGGGCAATTAAAATTCATTAACAAAACACACCCAAATATGTGGGTGTCACCACAAAATAAAAAATTATTTTTTGGAAGATCTGCAAAGTCTATCAGGGGAAATTTGCTCCCCAGCCTCCTTACTTATATATACTGACTTTGTTGTGTCTTTCGGCTTTTCCCGGTTAGGGGTCGCCACAGCGGAACTCCGGTCCGCTAATGATTGGCAGTTGATTTTTACGTGCCGAGTTGCCAGCCTTGACGCACAACCTTCAACGAAGGTACGCCCATTCACGCATGTCTCCACGCAGAAGACGCTCTAGCTGAGAATCGAACCAGACAGCATCGTACTGTGAGGCGACAATGCTACCGCAGCACCACCACCGCGGATCTTACTTATATACACTGACTAATGGTTGAAAAAACACAAGAAAAAGAGAAACACCCTGCATGGTTGAAAAAAATGTGCTTGCATTACTGTTGTCTCATACTGCAACCAATACATATAAAATTCCTCAAGGACTGCTCAGTTTGGGTTAAAGGAAATAAATTCCAGGAGATACATTTAATCAAATAGCAGATCACGCTTTATTCTTAACTGCTGAGATCATTATTAAAACGCCATATTGACCATACTGATCAGGGTCAGAATTCAGTTTCATGGAGATTTGTGTTGTTTCCACAGACTTTCAGTTATGTGCCCTTAGGACATAGGAACTTTTAAGAACATGCAACCCAGAGCTTTCAGAACATTTGTGTAGAGAGGGTCATCCTCTGGCTGAGTTTCCAGAATAAATGGCTCAGCTGCAAGACTTTACTCAGTTGTATATCTAGATTGCTCCTGGGAAGATTTCTGCCCTTCCTGGCACAACTGATTTATTTTGTGTATACAGCAAACTACTCACACTGGAGGGACAATGAAAAGTGCATTCTACAGCTTTCTGCATTCTCCTACTTGGAGTTTGCCCAGGGTAGGCAGTCATTCAGATAAGGGTATATGTAGATTTCCTCAGTCCTGAGGTAACCACATAATGGTGCCACAAATTTGGTAAATATCTTGGGGCTGTGGATAAACCAAAGGAAAAAAAACAAACAAAACAAAAAAAAAAAAACAACTGAACAGGAAGTGCTGATTCACCTGTCTGAACATCAAGAATTGCCTGTGCATCTTGTGGGTATATATGCAAGCATACATCCTTTAGGTCAAAGAGGCACTAGCTTGTGAATAAAGCAGTTGCAGTGTTAATATCTTGAACTTGGAAACTCTTATGAATTTGTTCATTCTTAGGAATCAATAAATGTCTAGAACAAAATTCCTTTGCCTTTACTTCTTCCTGCAGGAGAACATACTCTATGGCTCATATATCTAGTGCAGTGAGCCAAAGCTGGTCAATATAGCTGCTCCCAGTCTGGGAAGCATTTCCTTTAATGGACGGAAGGGCTTTGGATTTCATCACTACTTGATAAGATGACCTCCCTCATGCATACATCTGGTTATCGAAAATCAACCATCTTTAAGAAAGTTCCTACCCAGAATGTGGGCTGGTGGAGGAAAACTACTGTCCTATGCTATCTCGAAAGAGGGAATCTCCCTCCCCTTCCCCTGCCATGCTGTTTGCCTTTCTTTGTCACTTCTCCAAGCCTGCTTCTTTTCTCTCAACTAATCTCCCTTTGGTTTCTTCCTACAGAAAGGGCATTGTTTAGGAATTTCTACAACATCTGGGGATGGGTGGATGGAATAACTATTTAAGAGACTCCATGGTATAGCCCTTCACTTTTTGTTTATTGAGAATATCTTGACAAATGGAACCAAACAAGAAGTTCTTTTCAGTGAAGGACAAGAAGTAACTGCCTCTAAGCAGCACCTGGTAAAGCCTAATACTGGCTCATGCATGCCTTCTTATTACTGGGTCTGTAGCAGTAGTCCTGTAACAAACATTAACAGCACTATACCCACAACTCACTGTGGGTCTGTCCACCTCAGAAACTATTTGACTAAGATTTGCAATACCTTCATTGCATCATCTTGTAATTTCAAAAACAATATCCTCTATTTGATTCAGAATATTCATTAGGTATCTTATGATGGGGATCAGTCCGTTTATTGCAATGACAACCTTGAATGCAAAGCAAACAATTTTGTACCAGATCTGTCAGGGCTCTATACTCCTACATGTTGTTAAGGAAAGCAGTCAGCCCTGCAGCAAGTTATGAGCCTCTGATGGCATGCAAAGAATCTGATGTGACAGCTGCAACAGTTTTTTTTTTTTTTGTACCGGTACTTATATAATTTATCAACCTTTTACACTCTATCAGGCTTCCAGGGGATGGGTGGCAGTGCCTGGAACATTGGAAGTACTGTTGTGGGCTTGAAATTCTACCTTCATTAAAATCAGCATTTGTCCAAATGAAATTTTCTTTGGGAGAGGGAGGAAGAGCCCACCAAGCCTGTTTCTTCATTTTCTCTCTTGCACCCAAAAGAGGAGGAGGTCTGGGTCAAACAATCAGGACATAAAGAGCTGGAAGAGGGAAAGTCTCTTTCTCTTTGGTGGGGAGCTGTCCCTGTGGTCAAAAAGAAGAGTGCATGTCATGTAAACTGATGCCAGGTGGACACATGCTCTTCTCAAGTCTGGGGCACTTAAAGATGACAGAGTAAAGCTGACACCAGCAGATCAGACGCCAGGGTAATGGGTATCAGTCCTTGTACTAACAAGCACCCACCTTAAAATAAAAATTAATGAAGATATGGAACCAGATGGAGACGACTGTATAACTAAGACCTAGGCAGTGGCCAAATTTAAAAGGCCAGACCAGTACTTTATAAGATTATAGTTGCCAATTTCAACTTTTAAATATGGTTAATCTTATTAAGCAGCAGAGTGGTAACTGGATAAAATATTCATATGCAACATTATAAGTGGCCCTTAAGTGTCATATAAAATTTTACTTCTTTAAGAACTGTAATGATTTTATGAATATTTCTACAGTCTAAACAATACATGCTTTAAGGAGTGAGCATGTGAATGAGGAGTGTGACAATATGAGTTATTGCCAGCTATGCCAGGAGGAGTAGGGCAGTGGATGTGTAACATATGCCAGCATAGCTACCTGGAATTGTGTAGAGAGTTATATGTCATTTGTACATCAAACTGATTTGTACAGATGCTTTTGCTGAAAATGTATTTGTAAAGTTGCTTGTGTTAAAAAATGTATCAATAGTGTGTCCTGTTGAACACAGGTAGAAATATATATACTGTAACAAAGGATACTGGAAGAGAAGGGGTTAAACACAGTCCATCTGCAGCTAACTAGAAAAATAGTTTGAAATTAAATTACCTGGCTTAGGCCATAATGATTACCTTCAGCCAGAGACAAGGTCTGTACTAGGAAGAGTGGAAGTGTTTTATGGTTTTATGACTCCCAAAACTTGCAACAGATCTTAGCAAGCTGTGTGTGTGTATTATTACCACATATGTGCTAAATCCTGGCAGGTTCTAGCCAAGGGGGTAGCATGGGAACCAGAAGTCAGATGACAAGATGCATGTGATGTCATTCTGTAATCCATCACTAAAATAATGTTTTAATACTAGGGGAGATGAAGTCTCATAGCATTCTGTTTTTAGAACCTGACAAAGAAGAACCCCTCACCTACTTCATCCTGCCTTGCTCTAGTAAAGTGAATCAGGGAATATTCCTTAGATCAGTCAGGAAAATAAAGTGAGATTAGTTAAGTACTGTTTTTCCTGCATGTGTGAATCTATTCATGTGTGTTATTTTAATATTTCCCTTGACTGAAACTCTGGTGTTTACTGTATATATAGATATTTAGTACTGTCATGTTCTTTTATTATTTATTATTAAATATACTTAAACTTTTCATCGTGGATGGTCCTTTACAGAAGATTTTTAACCCCTGAGAGTACTCATATCTATTTGGTGACTCTGTGGCCAGTCCTGAAAACCTTACTGCATTGGCCAAGCACCATCATTTGTATTACTATTAATTTCACTCAGTATAATTGGGTACCCTTGCAAGACCCTTAGATTAGCTGGCTTTGGAGTGTCTGGTGGCAGTGTAACTACCTTACAGTCTGGGCAGAAGGAGGTATAGCCGGTAAAGCTGTGCCAGCCTTTCCCATGTGTGTGTGTGTGTGTGTGTGTGTGTGTGTGTGTGTGTGTGTGTGTGTTTGTGTGTCTGGGAAAATCAATTCCCTAAGTGTGTGTGTGTCAGCTGCTTGCAGCAGGGACAAGAAGCACTGCTTTCACACAGAGAATGGTGGAGGATTTGGCTTGGACACTCGGCTGAGCACTCAGCTCTATAGCTGTGCCAGTGGGGAGTCTGACTGGGGATATGGGGAGAGAAAACCAGCCCCCGGACTGACTGTGCTCTCTTTGTGCTCTTAAGGAAAATTGTGCTTGATGCAGACAACTGCATCTGGAAATACTGGGTGTATCCATTTCTGTTCCAATCGAACATCCCTCTCGAGTGTCAGTGGTGAAGATTCAGGCTCCTTGAATACTGGCCCAAAGAGGGGATGTCATAAGGAGTAACAAATGTGAATCTAGGACATGACACCTTATAGGACAGGTGACACATTTGTGCTGTTTTGCTAGTTTCTACCATATGTGTGAAAACAGTTGCTGACAGTATAAACCCAGAATATGACACTATATTTGTCTATTCTAATAGATGACAACAAATATGAGATATGTGACATTTTACAAGACAGGACCCCTTGCTGCTAATTTACTGAAAGGAGGTCATGGCTATGGCATTATTACTAACACAACACATACAACTAGTAATCTATTACATCTGTGTTATGATTCTAAACGAACGAGAGACATTTTGTGTAAACATGCTTGGGAAATGTTTCAAAGTAACAGATAACTGCCAAAGAGCAACTTTTCTACACATCTATAAAGCTTGTTTACAAAATGTTGACTTTACAGCTGGATTTCAGTACTAAAACAGAGTATATCACCACTGGGACTAACTGTATAAAGCAGTTGCTAAACCAGGGTTCTTTTGTGTTAGTATTATGTTACTCTTTCATGCAGCTTAGGAACTGTGCTAGTAGGAGGCTCTCTTTCTACAAAAAAAAGACAGACGCACCAAGAAAGCTCTAGATAATCAGTGGGAAGAATTATGGTAAAAGTCATGAAAAGTTGTAAGAGAGAGAATTTTAGAAAGCCATGGGAAGTTGTACAGGAAAGTTATGAGAAGAATCGTCCTGTAAACCATGAGGAGAATTGCAGATTTTTTTCAAAGAATATACAGAACTGAAAATCCTCTTGAGAAAACTCAGGAATCAGTCAGACTTGCTATAAAATCTGCACTGGACACTGGAGAGAGAGAAAGATTAATAAAGATATTAGGAAGACATCAGAGAGGAAGATAGAATGTTAGGATCACATTCACCTGCTAGAAAAAATGTGGCTTCTCCCAGCAGATGACTGTATGTATATTTTCTAATGCGCACAATAATGAATATTCAGAATATCGATCAGGCTTTTTTTCCTAGCTGTCAGTATTTCTGAGGATTGGAGTTTGCCCTCTTCCCACTGTAGTGTGATCTCAGAATCAGTATATATAACATGTAGGGGTTTGCTAGGTAAAGGGGAGGCTTGATCCCTGCACACAATTTTTCTTAATTTATTTTATTTTAGGTACTCCAAGGTTCAATATTTTTAATTTTTGAGACCCATAATTTGGTCTGTAGACCCTATAAACTAGATCCATATAAATGTTATATGTACTATTTTAGTATGCAGCTTAAAGTCAAGAACAAGAAACGTTCCCAGTGTACTAGGTTCTAGTCCATCTACTGTAACCTGCAGCTCAAAAGTAGTTAACAAGGCTTGTAGTCCAGGGGGATCATTGAGGAACCTAGCCCAAATTTTCAGTTGTCACAAAGCAATGTCTTATTAAATTACTTGCTTCAAGTCACACAGTTGGCAAATGAAAGCTGCAGGAATCAAATACTGCACCAGAGGAATAACAGTTCACAGCCTTAACCCTCTGCATACCAACTGCCAGACTAAATAGTTCAAAAGTGACAAAAAGCCTTGAAAAAAAAAATAATAATATCCATTTGTTAACCAGGTAGGCCCACAGGTCCCTTTTCAGGGATGAACCAGGAGCAATGTCTCATTACGTGACTTGTTCAAACTCACACAGTAAGCAAATGGGGGGACTGAGGGAATCAAACCCTGTACCACAGGAACTATAGCTTATAACCAACATCTGCGCCAACTGCTAAACTGGACATTTGGCTAGGGGACTGGGGAGCTTTCTCTACTCTCGGCAGTTGGGGAAGGCTTTGTGTGTTACACATCCTGACTTCCTGTTTCCTGCCCAGGTGCAGAGGCAGCCAGGAGGAACAGGGTGAAAACATGGCTGATTCAGCTTTTGCAAAAAAATGAAGTGAAAGTTGCTGAAAATGTAGCTGAAATGGTAGAATCTCTGCCTGAAGTTTTTATCTGATGCTGTGTGTCCAGAAAAAACAGTGACATTAGCGGAAAAGGAGACTGTAGTTGTAAAAGAGATGGATTCAGAGAAAAGCTTTCAGAGGAGATTGTTTTGTGGGAGATGCAGTTACCTCTGAAAAATGCATAATTACAACCATCCAATCAGGGGGAGTTGCGGGATGAATTGGGAGAAAGGGTAAACCAAAGTTATGGAGTCACATCACAGTGAAAATAGAAGAAGAGAAGTACAGTTGTGTACACTTACCATAACTGTAGGTGTTCAAGTGTATTCACTGTTGCAGTCATCACATTTGGGTTATCTGCTTACAGTAGCCCTCAGTCGGCCTGGTTAAAGTCTTGGGTCCTGCATCGGTTTCTGTCTCATCTTCCATGAGTTTAGGTAGTCAGGGCTATAAAGCAAGCAGCCGACGCCATTACATCAGTTTTTCTTGCCACACATGTCAGAACACCTCCAACAAAAAAGCAAATACACCAAAAAGCTTTAAACATAGTAAGCAAGAATAGAGGTATAGCCAATATAAGTCAGGAGGCTGGAGGGAGGGTAACTAGGACTGCAACAGTGAATACACTTGAAAATCTACATTTAAGGTAAGGGTACACAACTGTACTATGTTCTTCGTGTTTCATTGTTGAAGTCATCAAATTTGGGTAGATTCCCAAAGCTAAGGATGGGAGGAGGAAATTAGATAGAATTAGGACCGGCTATAAGGCCCTGCAACACTGCAGTGGCAAAGCCAGCTCTGGATTTAGAGAAAACTGGCAAATGGTAATGCTTGGTGAAGATATGTACAGAACTCCAAGAAGCAGCTTCTAGGATGTCACTGGTAGGGACACCTCTGAGACAGGCTGTAGAGATAGATGTAGCCCAGGTTGAATGTGGTCTAATCCCCCCCTGTGGGGTAGGTTTTCCATGGTGCTTATAGCAGAAATAAATGCAATGCCCTATCCATTTAGAAATGGTTTGCTTTGAAATGGCCTTCCCCTCTGCCCCTGCAGCAAATGCAACCAGCAGTTGCTCAGATTTCCTGAGAGGTTTAGTCCTGTCTAAATAAAATCTAAGTTGTCTGTGCACATCTAAGGAGTGCAGTACTCGCTCCCCTTTGTTCTGTGGATTAGAAAAGAAGGCTGGCAAATGAATGGACTGATTAAGGGCCACACTGGATACCACCTTGGGCATGAAGGAGGGACTGGTCCCGAGGGACACCCTGTCCGCATGAAAAATGATGAAAGGCTCCACTGCCATGAGGGCCTGTAATTCAGACACCCTTCTTGCTGAAGTGATGGCAAAAAGGAAGGCTGTTTTCCAAGAAAGGAATTTCAACTCTGCACTTGCACCTGGGCTCAAAAGGAGGTAGAGTGAGTTTTTCCAATACAAAGTTAAGGTCCCAGGCTGGAGTAGGGGCTCTCCTGGGTGGTCTTAAGTTTTTGGCCCCACTGAGGAACTGTTTGAGCAGTGGATGAGAGAAGAGGGGTGGTTCTGTGTTGTAATGAGCTGAAATGGCTGAGGCATGAATTTTGATGGAGGAAAAGGAAAGACCCTTTTGAAGCATCTCAGTTAAGTATTGAAGAATCTGAGGTAAATTGGGCATTGCTGTGCCCATCCCCTGAGCTTGGTTCCAGGAACAGAATCTTTTCCATTTTTCAGCATATGATTTTCTAGTACTAGGTCTCCTTGCCACCAGAATGACATCCAACACTTGCTTACTGAGGGATGGTAACCGAGAGATTAGGTAATTAGCCAGGCTGCCAGGTTCAGGGTTTGAAGCTGTGGGTGCAGAATCTGACCCTCCTGCTGGGACAGCAGGGCAGGGGTCTGAGGCAGGTGCCATGGTGCCAGCAGTGACACACTGCGCAAAAGGGGGTACACCAGTGTTGGCGTGGCCAGTCTGGTGCAATCAGTATCATCCTTGGTTTGTCTTGTTTGATCTTTAGTAGTACCTTGAAGAGGAGAGGCAGAGGGGGAAAGGCATAAATGTAGATGTTCGAGTGGTCACACTGCTGCAGTCATTACACTTGGGTTATCCTGCTGTCAGGCGGTCCTGCAGTCGGCCAGAATTCCAAAGTCTTGGTCCAGCGTCGTTTGCTGTTGCTTCTTCCCTGACGTCAGTGCGCCAGGGGTATATAAGATGCATCCAACGCCATTTTCTTCAGTTTTTCTGGCCCCAGATGTCAGGTGCTCCCAAGTAGGTAGGCAATACATATTGCTAATAAAACATATATATAAAATAAAAACAATACCTACAGTTACAAGCAAATACACCACAAAGGTTGTATAGGATAGAAAGGTATAGATAAGTCCAGCTAGGACAGAGGGGATGGAGAGACGGCAACCTGGACTGCAGCAGTGTGAACACTCTAACATCTACATTTATGGTAGGTACAAAACTGTACTATGTTCATTGTGTTACACTGCTGCAGTCATTACACTTGGGTAGAATCCCAAAGCTAAGGTTGGGTGGCTGGTCTATAAAGAGTTAGGACTGGCTATGAGGCCCTGCAGAACTGCAGTGGCAAATCCTGCTCTGGATTTAGAGTAAAGAGGCAAGTGGTACTGCTTGGTAAAGGTGTGCACTGAACTCCAAGTTGCAGCCTCCAAAATTTCCTTGGTTGGTACTCCTCTGAGAAAGGCTGTTGAAGTGGCTGTTGCTCTGGTAGAATGTGGCCTAATGTTATTAGGGACTGATTTTCCATGCTGTGTGTAGCAGTAACAAATACAGTGTCCTATCCATTTGGAGATAGTCTGCTTTGAGATAGTCTTGCCCTGTGATCCTGCAGCATATGCTACAAACAGTTGCTCAGTTTTCCTGAATACTTTTATTTTGTCCAAGTATAAGTGTAGCTGCCTGTGTATGTCCAAAGAATGCAGAAGTTTCTCCCCTTTATTCTGGGGGTTTGGATAAAAAGTTGGCAAATGGATGATTTGGTTAAGAGCCACACTAGATACCACCTTTGGCATAAAGGTAGAGTTTGTCCTTAAAGAAACACTATTCTGATGAAAAATTATAAAAGGTTCCACTGCCATTAATGCCTGTAGTTCTGAGACTCTTCGTGCTGAAGTTACTGCCAGGAGCAGAGCTGTTTTACATGATAAAAATTTTAGATCGGCTGCATTGGCTGGCTCAAAAGGTGGCAGGGTCAGTTTTTCCAAAACAAAATTGGGGTCCCAAGTTGGTGTTGGTGCTCTCCAGGGCGGTCTTATGTTTTTAGGCCCTCTGAGGTACTGCTTTAGCAAGGGATGACAGAATAAAGGAGGATCCGAGTTGTAATGTGCTGAGATGGCAGAGGCGTGGATCTTAATTGATGAGAAGGATAGGCCTTCGGTCCAGCATCTCAGTTAAGTATTGTAAAATCTGAGGAATGTTTGGGACAAGAGGGTCAAGGCTCTGAGCCTGGTTCCAGGCGCAGAATCTCTTCCATTTTTCTGAGTAAGATTTCCTGATGCTAGGCCTCCTGGCCTCCAAAATGACATCCATAACAGCTTTAGAGAGAGGTGTTGCCTGTTTGACTAATAAATCTGCCATGCAGCCAGGTTTAGGGTTTTGAGCTGACCCAGGATCTGATTGTTTTGTGGAGTCAGAAGGTGTGAAATTTGAGGCAAAATCCATGGAGGGCCTTGAGCTAAGTTCTTTAAGATTGGGTACCAGTGCTGGTGTGGCCAGTCCGGAGCAATCAGGATCATCTGTGGTTTTTCTTATCTGGCTTTTAGGAGTACCTTTGAAAGGAGAGGCAGTGGTGGGAAGGCATAAACTTTTAGGCTTTTCCAGCTGAACGAGAGAGCATCCACTTTCCATGCTTGTGTGTGGTAAGTCCTTGTGCAGAATTTTTGTAGTTGGCAATTCAGTGGGGAGGCAAAAAGATCTATGTCTGGGCATCCCCATTTTTGCATTACCATGCTGAAGATTTGTGGATTAAATTTCCATTCGTGAGGGTCCATGATATTTCTACTTAGATCGTCTGCCAGAGTATTTTTCTTTCCTGGCAGGAATTGTGCTTGCAGATGAACTTGATAAGCTAGAGCTGTGTTCCACAAGGTCATGGCTTGCCTGCATAGGGGATAAGAATGAGTGCCCCCTTGCTTGTTTATGTACCACATTACTGTGGTGTTGTCTGTCTTTAATAATAAATGTCCTGGATGCAGAAGGTCCTTGAAAGCTGTTAGGGCATTTTGAACAGCCAACATCTCTTTTCGATTGATGTGAAGATGCATTTGGTCTGTGGTCCACTTGCCCTGAATACATTTTCCTGCCATGTGTGCTCCCCTGGCGTAATCCAAAGCATCTGTTGTTAGTGTCTGCCTGGCTGTGGGTAGAGTGAAAGGCTGACCCTTGTTGAGGTGACATGCCTGTGCCCACCATTGAAACTCCTGTTGTAGGCAGGGAATTATTGGTATTACTGCTTCTAAACTGTGAGAGTGTTGAGTCCAAACACTTTTTAGGTACCACTGTAATTCCCTCATATGCAGTCTGGCATATGGAATTAGTATGCAGGATGCCATGAATCCCAGGGCCTGCAGAATTTTTCTTGCAGGGAGATGGGACTTTTTTGCCAGTAATTGAAAATATTGAGTCAGTTGTCCTTGTTTGTCTGGCGTGAGATAAGCCATCTGGGCCGTTGTATTTAAGCTGGCACCCAGGAATATTATCTGTTGTGAGGGCACTAGTTTTGACTTCTTTTCATTTACTGTGTACCCTAGAGAAATTAGCAACCTTTTTACAAACGCCACATACTTTACAAGAATGTCCCTTGTCTCTGCTTGAATGAGGCAGTCGTCCAGGTATGGATATATTTAAATTCCTTTTTGTCTGCAAAATGCAATTACTGGTGCCAGGCACTTTGTAAAGACCCTGGGCGCAGTAGATAAGCCAAAGGGCAGTGCAAAGAATTGGTAGTGCATTGTACCAGCTTTGAATCTGAGGTATCTTCTGCAATTTTGTCTGATAGGGACATGCAGGTATGCCTCTTTGAGGTCCAGAGTAACAAGCCAAGCCTTCTTGCCCAGCATGGGAAGAAGCTGCTGTAGTGTCAACATTTTGAATTTCGGAACATCCAGGTAAGTATTTAGAGTTGAAAGGTCTAGTATGGGTCTCCAGGCTTTGTCCTTTCTGGGGACCAGGAAGAGTCTTGATCCTTGTCCTTGTTCCTGCTGTGGTACTTTTTGAATAGATCTCATGTCCATGAGGACTGATATTTGTTTTTGAGCCTCTGCCCATTAATTTTGTGGCAGGTTTGGCATTCCTTTTAGCCTTGGTAAAGTGTGAAAGTGGAACCTGTAACCTTGAGATACAATATTCAGAACCCATTTGTCTTGGGTGATTGTTTGCCAATTTTGATAAAAAAGTGCTAGTTTTCCCCCTAAGGGGGCTGCCAAAAGGGAAGTGCTTGGCGTAAGAAAGGGGAAGTCATTGGGACGGTTTCCTGTATGGTTGAGATTTGTCCTCACCTCCTTTTGGGGTTGAGGTACCCCACTGTCGTTGTCTGTTAGAGCCTTGGGGTTGAGATCTGCCTCTTGGGCTTCTCTATCTGCCTCTCTGTGGCCTGCCTGACACTGGAAAGGACCAATTCTTTGTGGGCCAATTTCTGCTAAATCGTGGTGGCTGTACCTGTAAGAAATCTTTGACTGTTTGCATTGATTTAGCTTTACCCTCCATTTTCTTTAACACCAAACAAGGTATCATGCTGTAAAGGAGCATCCAATAATTTTGCCTTAACATGATCAGGTAAAGTCTGTTCTTTTAACCAAGCATGTCTTCGAATCACAGAACCTGTAAGTGTGGCTTTACAAGAGGCCTCTAAAGAATCAAAACCACATTGCAGAGTATATTTTCCCACCTGTTCAACTGCATGCAATAAATCCTGCATTTCTTTATAGTCAGGAGCTTCTGAGCTTGCAAGCATTTTCTGTTTTAACTGAGCCATTAAATATTGTTGGTACTTAAGCATGTGAAACTGGCAATTTAAAGCCCTTACTGCTAAAGTTGCAGAAGTGTAAACTTTCTTCCCCCATCTATCCAATGCTCTAGAATCTCTGTCAGAGGGGACTGGATTTTTTGCAATGGAAGCCTTAACCCCTTTGGGACCCTGGGAAGTAGTTTCTGGATCAGCAGAAGGGTTTTTATAAAGAAACTTGAGAGAGTCAGGGACTCTATAATACTTATCTGGTTTGGCTAGTGCAGGGGGCAAAGAATCAGGAGATAAGCTGGATTCAGAGAACACATCATCCACAATATCTAACACATGCGGAATGGCCAGGGGCCTGTGCTGAGGCAATAAAAGGAAGTCCCTGATCCTTTTCTTGGATTCTGAATAATCCTAACTTTCCCAAAGGAAATGCTCCCTCATGGTATGTAAAGTTTCCCCAAAAGAATAATCCTCAGGAGGAGTCTTGCATATGGAATTAGTAGAATGCAGGAGGCCATGAACCCCAGGGCTTGCAGCATTTTCCTTGCAGATAGCCAGGTCTTTGTGACCAGTAGTTTGAAGTAGGCTGTCAAATGAACTTGTTTTTCTGGCGTGAGAAAAGCCATCTGGGAACTTGTGTTCAAGCTTGCTCCCAGGAATACAATTTTTTGGCAGGGTACAAGATGTGATTTATTTTCGTTTATGGTGTACCCCAGATAAGTTAGCAATTTCTGTACAAATGCCAGATGATTCAATAGTATGTCCTGGCTTTCTGCCTGAATTAGACAATCATCCAGGTATGGATATATTTGGATATTTCTTTGCCTGCAAAATGCAATGACTGGAGCTAGGCACTTTGTGAATACCCTGGGTGCAGTAGAACTGGTAATGTATGTAGCCTGCTTTGAAGCGCAGGTATCTTCTGCAGGATTCCCTTACTGGGATGTGCAGGTAGGCTTCCTTTAAATCCAGTGTTGCCAACCAGGCATCCTTGCCTAGCATAGGAAGCAGCTGGTGAAGAGTTAGCATCTTGAATTTTGGAATCACCAAAAATGTGTTTAGGATAGACAGGTGCAGTACAGAATGCCAGGAGTTGTCTTTTCTGGTAACCAGGAAAAGTCTTGAGCAGAAACCTTGTCCCTTTTCCTCTTCTGGAACAGGTTGAATAGCCCTGATGCTTAAGAGAGCGAGAATTTGCTTTTGAGCCTCTGCCCACTGATTTCGGGTTGGTAAGGTGTGAAAGTGGAATCTGTATCCTTGGGAAACTATATTTAAAACCCATTTGTCCTGGGTAATGAGTTCCAAATTTTTTGCCTGCTGGGCAATCTTTCCCCCTAAGGGAACAGTCAGTTGTGCAGGGCTTGGAAGATTTAAAGTTAAGTCACTGAAACAGTTTACCATGGGGGGGGGGGGGAGTCTTACCACTTCTTGCTTTGGAAGTGGGAGCACCCCACTGCTTAGCCCTGTGAGTACCTTGGGACTGAAGCCTGGGTGTTCTGCTGGTTCTGGGTTTGGACTAAGAAGGCCTGCAAGAGGCAGGAAAGGAACAATTCTTAGAGGGCCAATGCCTACTAAATCTGGGAGGCTGTACTTGCAGGAAATCTTTAACAGTTTGCATAGATTTAGCCTTTTCCTCCATCTTTTTAAGTACTTCTTCTGCTTTGTTGCCAAACAGGTGGTCTTGGTTTATGGCAGCATCCAGCAATTTAGCTTTAACATGATCTGGTAGAGATTGCTCCTTAAGCCAAGCATGCCTTTCAAGTACAGACCCAGTGACAGCAGCCCTGCAAGATGCCTCTAGTGAATCAAAACCACATTGCAAAGTATGTTTTCCAACTTGTTCAGCAGAATGTATTAAATCCTGTAAATCTTTATTTTCAGCACAGTCAGGAATCAACATTTTCTGTTTAAGTAATCCAATAATATGCTGCTGATACTTTAACATATGAAACTGGCAGTTTAAGGCCCTAATGGACAAGGTTGCAGAAGTGTATACCTTCTTACCCCATCTATCCAGCACCCTGGAATCTCTATCAGAGGGGGTAGGATTTTTAGCAGTAGTAGCCTTAATGCCCTTGGGTCCCTGTGAAATGGTCTCAGGATCCGCAGTAGGATTTTTAAAAAGGAACTTGTGAGAGTCAGGAACCCTGTAACATCTATCAGGTTTTCTGGAAGCAGGAGGTAAAGAGTCAGGGGCCAAGCTAGATTCCAAAAAGGCATCATCAACAATGTCCAGTACAGGGTAGATAGCTAAAGGCCTGTGTTGGGGCAGAAGAAAGAAATCCCTAAGCCTTTTTTTAGAGTCAGAGTAATCCTGGCTTTCCCAGCGAAAATGCCCCCAAGAGTATGCAAGGTTTCCCCAAAAGAAAAATCCTCTGGAGGGGAAGCAGAGGGAATACAGTCCTCTGCATCAGAATCCTCATAGGTAGATAAGGGTAAATCCTGGTCATCAGAGGAAACAGAAATTTTAGAATACTGATCAGAAGAGTCATAAGCAAACTCAGTCCTAGGTCTCTTAGAGGGGGAAGGTTGACTTCCCCTGACTAAAGTAATAAGGTCTTCAGCCATTCATATCATTTGTTTTTAGGCATAGAGGGCCTGACCATGCAGTCTAGGCGTCAGTTTTCTAGGCATAGATCGAGTTTTAGGCCTTGAAGAAGAAGGTGGCATTGGTTTAATATACAAGTCAGTAGGCCTGAATACACCCTCAGAAGCCGGTGCCTGCACAGCGGCTCCTGCCCCATCCAAGGTAGAGACATTCGCAGGTTCCACAGTTGAAGCATCTCGCGGCATACCAGACTCCGAATGGGTCTCAGTAGAGGCCTGCAAATCTGAAGTAGCGGGTATCAAGGGCTGCGAAAGCACCTCACTGAGTATCGGCGAACTGGCGACCAGCTTAGGAGAAGCATCGTCAGCGTTGGACCTATGCGGTCTGTCTCTATCTTTATCTTTGCATTTTTTCGGAATGTCGGTAGTCGGATGGCTTACCGAAGCCATATCTGGATAATTGAACCGAGTACCAAAATATTTAGAAGCGTAAATAAATCAACGACAAATAGTTCATTGTTTAAATAAGGCACAGAACTGACGGTGAGGTACGTCATGGTCAGGGCCTAGGCAAGGAATGCAGTACGAATGAAAATCTTTGAGGTATTTGCTTTCCACAAAAAATACAATTATTGACTTTTACTGACATCGGTTTAGAGCAAGAAAAAGTTTCCGCAACGGGGCACTTAGCTTAGTTGAAGACTTCGGTTCTGAAACTCGAAAAAGAAAATTTCAGGAGTCGGCCAACCGACACTTGCTAACTGCTTCTGCTTCGGGCACCGCACGGCAAGAAAGACTGATGTAATGGGATTGGCTACATGCTTTATACCCCTGACTACCCAATGTCATGAAAGATGAGACAGCAACCGACACAGGACCCAAGATTTTGTTAATCAGGCCAACTGAGGGCTACTGCAAGCAGATAACCAAATGTGATGACTGCAACAGTGAAACACGGACGAACATCTGTGCCAGGAAAAACTCCAGAGACAAAACTGTGTGCACAAACTGTGGGAGACAGAGCAAAGAATAAAGAAGAAATAAAACAAACAAAAAAGAAGTATACAGTATGTGTGAGCAGTAAAAAATAAGAAAGTCTGGACAAGTAAGAGGTTTGGGACTCTTACCATAGCACCTCTGGGGTGTCAAAGCAAAAGAGGTAAGAGCATTTATTTTAATTAATAAAGAGACTTTTTGTGTCTTGATATTTGAGACTGGGCAGGCCATGGAATTATTTTTGGTTGCATACGAACAAAAGAAAAATACTTATCCATTGTCAGAATATGTGGTGCAGGCTTTTTACAAACAAAAAAAAAAAAAGAATAATGATCCAGTTTAGAACTGAAGTTGAAGTAAAAGAACTGAAAGAACATTTGTTAACTATATGTAAAGAAGTAACTGGTGGATGGGAATGTGGAGTAATACTGAAAATGGAAACATTATAATGTTATGTGTGTACCTAACATTATGAATGATCACGGTAAAAGGGGGTTTCTGAAATACAGGGCTCAACCAAAGACTTGTTATTTTTGTGAAAAAAATGAGCATTTAAATCACTGAATGTACTAAAAATTGTTATTTATGTGGTAAAACAGGGCATAATGCAAAAAATATTTAAAGTGCAAAAAATGTGGTAATACTAGTCATTCATGGTTGAATGTGAAATGAATGTGCAAGAAAATGAAAATGAAGTTATACAGCAGAAAGAGAGAGAAGAATGTGTTAAACAAGAAAAAGTACAAAAAGACGTGACTGAAAGATTATATACATGAAGTTAAAGTAACAAGAAAAAAGAAACAAAGAAAAGTGAGGAAGAAGCTGATTGACGCACAGTAAGAAATAAAAATAATTCAATAGGGAAAAGAGTTAAAAAAAGGAAAAGGAAATTCAAAAACATAATGCTTACAAAAAACAAGAAAGGAAAGAGATAAACATTTTACTATACTAACTGTTCATAAAATCTGAAAATATTAGCTTTAAATGTGAACAGTATGAAAAACCTTAAGAGGAGAATAGGTATATTACAATGGTGTTCTGCAATAGAAGCACATATTATTGTTTTAGAAGACATCAGATCATTAACAGGAGAAGAAAGAACACAAACTGAAAAACTTTGGAATGATGGGGTAGTTTGGAAAATGTGGAAAGAAACGTGCTCGGGCATATGTACAGTATGTCAAGAAAGCATTAAAATATTAGATGGAACCATACTGGAAATAGGACAAATTACAGTAAAAGACTTGAGATGGAAAAATAATAGACTTGAGATGGAAAAATGTGTGTACAGAATTACAGTTTTATATACATATGTAACAAAAAAACAGAGAGAAAAGATATTTTAAAATGTTCTTGAATATGTATGTGTAAATATGGACATTATAGCAGTGGATGATTTTAATTGTAATTTAAGAGAAAATAAGAGCAATTGTGATGTTAAAATGGTTAAAGAAATTATGAGAAGTGGAAAGTTAAGTGTATGGAAGAATAACCACTGGACCTACAAAAGGAATTAAATTAGGACAGAATTTTTTTTTTAATATCTTATAGTTTAAAAGTTATTAAAAAAAGGAATTGAGTATGCTGGATTTTCAGATCATGTGGCTATATGGGTTAAAGTACAGGAAAATTAATATATAAGAATAGGAAAAGGAATAGAGAGAATTAATGAAAAGGAATTAGATTTAGAAGAGAAAAAAATCACTCGTGGAACTACAGAAAAATCAAATGAATATGAAAGTTATATGAGAATTGGACTCTTTGGTGCTTTAGTTTTAAAGAGAAATATAAAAAAGTCTTTTAAGAATATATAAGGAAGAAAAGAAAAAGATATACAAAATATTAAGTCAAGAAACTTTTAGACCTATTAGAGAAGAAAAAATCCTTTTATGAAAGAGAAATATATAAAATTAATCAAATTAAAATTAACAACTTGTTATATAAACAAAAATATAAAAATAGGAAAGAAAGAAGAGGTAGCACCATATTTGAGTAAAATGATAAAAGAAGGAAAAATAAGGGAATTAAAAAATAAGGAAGGCAAGCAAAGACAGCAAGAAGGAATATACAAAATTATTAAAGAAAATGTATTGGAATTATTTCTAGGGAAGAATGCATAGAACAAATGTATAAAGGTAAAAAAATTAAATAATGAAGATAATGAGTATTTAGAACAAAAATAACTATGAAAGAATTAAATGAAATTCTAAAAGACTAACATGAATTCTGTAGCAGGATTGGATGAAATTGAATATGGTATGTATAAAGAAATGAAAGAGTGGCAAAAAATAATTTTTACAGAAGTTATGAATGGTTAGAAACTGGAATTAAAGAGAAAGAGATATGTACAGAAGTTATAACATGTATATTTAAAAAAGGAAATAAATAGGAGACAAAAACTGGAGACATGCAACACTGAATAATATGGATTATGACCTTTTTTATTAGAACAATAACAAAAAGGTTACAAAAAAAATGAATAGAATATATGACCAAAATGTATTCAGAAGAAAGGAAGAGTTATTATGGATAATAAGTTAAACAGTTGATATCATAAATAAAAATGTAGAAGCAGAGATTATAAAGGGATACAAGTAAAGCCTATAATAATATTCAATATAAAACATTATGGGGAATTTTGCAGGCATATAATGTAAGCAAAAAATATTAAAAGCAATAAAGTCTGTTTATGAAAGGAAATATGTGAAACTAAATGTAAATGGCTGGACTGGGGAAGAAATAAAAAATAGAATGTGAAATAAAGCAGGGCTGCCCAGCTAGCAGTGTAATTTTCTCATCATCAAAGCCAAAAGTACCCAGGGAAAGTCCAAGCCAGCACTGGTATTCTAAAACTTTAATCCAGCCACGTAAAACACACTGCACTCATTTTTAGTTTTAGAATACCAGTGCTGGCTTGGACCTTCCCTGGGTGCTTCTGGTTTTGAATCTTAGGTTTTTTTTGGTACCTGGCAAAACCTTTGTTTTGTAATTTTCTTATCAGTTATGAATGTAACATTGAAGAAAATTAATAAAATGTCAAGTAGCAGTGGATACAAAATGATGAAGGAAGTACAACTGCCAATAATGTATATTAATGTATATTAACATATAATGTACAATTACGTGGATCATACTGTATTAATTGTTAAAAACAAAGTGTGGATGAAAAAAGTAAATGAAAAATTAAGCATAAATTAAAAAATGGTTTAAGTATTAACAAGAGAAAAGTACAGGATTTGGTTTTGAAGGTATGACAGGAGGTACTGAGTTCAATGAAAAATACATAGATATATTGGGAATAATATTTGGAGGGTAGAAATACAGACAACAATGGGATAATGTGCTCAATGATGAAAAGGATATGACTATTTTTTGCAAATTACATAGAAAAAAAGCACACTCGTTGAACACCATGGTAATAGGAAAAATTGCTTATGTTGCTAACATCTATGATTCTTATTAAGTATGAAAAGGAACTAATGATGATTATATTTTCTTTTATATGGGGCTCTAGACTGAATTCTAGTCAAGAGAGGGATTCTATACAAGAAAGAAGAGCAAGGAGGCTTGGGTTTAATAAACCCAATAGTACATGTAGCATCTTTAGTTTTATATAAAGTACAGTTGTGTACCTACCATAAATGTAGATGTTCGAGTGTATTCACTGTTGCAGTCATTACTCTTGGGTTATCCTGCTGGCAGGCTACCCGCAGTCGGCCTGAATTCCAAAGTCCTGGTCCAGCATCGGTTGCTGTCGCCTCTTCCCTGATGTCAGTGCGCCAAGGGTATAAAAGATGCAGCCGACCCCATTTTTTTCAGTTTTTCTTGCCCCACATGTCAGGTGCCCCCAAAAGGGTAGGCTAAATATATTATGCCAATAAACATACATGCAGTAAAGAAATATTTCCTTCCTCTACAAGCAAATACACCACATAGGTTGTATAGAATAGAGAAGTACAGCTAAACCCCCAGCAAAAGAAAGGGGGACGGTGGGAGGGTAACCTGGACTGCAACAGTGAATACACCCGAACATCTACATTTTGGTAGGTACACAACTGTACTATGTTCATCGTGTTTCACTATTGCAGTCATTACTCTTGGGTTGAATTCCAAAGCTTAGGATGGGTGGCGGGCTAAATAGGATTATGAGTGGCTATGAGGCCCTCCAGAACTGCAGTGGCAAAGCCTGCTCTGGATTTAGAGTAAAGAGGTAAGTGGTAGTGCTTTGTAAAAGTGTGCACTGAACTCCAAGTTGCAGCCTCTAAAATGTCTTTGCTTGGTACTCCTCTGAGGAAGGCTGCTGAAGTGGCTGCTGCTCTGGTAGAATGAGGCCTAATGCCCTTAAGCACTGATTTGCCATGCTGAGAATTGCAGAAATGGAAGCAATGGCCTATCCATTTCGAAATAGTCTGTTTTGAGATAGCCTTTCCTTGTGATCCTGCAGCATATGACAATAAAAGTTGCTCAGTCTTTCTCTGAAAGCTTTATTTCTGTCCAAGTAGAAGCGTAGCTGCCTGTGTATGTCCAAAGAATGCAGAATTTTCTCACCCTTGTTCTGTGGGTTTGGATAAAAGGTAGGCAAGTGAATGGTTTGGTTGAGGGCCACACTGGACACCACCTTAGGCATAAATGTTGGGTTTGTCCTCAGAGAAACCCTGTCTGGATGAAAAATGATAAAAGGTTCCACAGCCATGAGTGCTTGTAACTCCGAGACTCATCTTGTAGAGGTTATTGCTAGGAGCAGAGCTGTTTTCCAGGATAAGAATTTTATATCAGCTGTTGAAGCTGGCTCAAAAAGAGGCAGTGTGAGTTTTTCCAAGACATAATTGAGGTCCCATGCCGGAATTGGTGCTCTCCTTGGAGGCCTGATGTTTTTGGCCCCTCTGAGGTACTGCCTTATTAAAGGATGAGAAAAGATAGGTGGTTCCGTATTGTAATGGGCTGAAATGGCAGAGGCATGAATCTTAATTGATGAAAAGGAAAGGCCTTTGTCCAGCATCTCAGTTAGGTATTGTAAAATCTGAGGGATATTTGGTACATACGTGTCAATGCCTTGTTCCTGGTTCCAAGCACAGAATCTCTTCCATTTTTCCGCATAAGATTTTCTGGTACTGGGCCTCCTGGCCTCCAAGATAACATCCATAACGGCTTTTGAAAGAGGAGTGTTCTGAATAGCTACATTATCCGCCATGCTGCCAGATTTAAGGTCCTGTGTTGGCTGTGCAGGATCTGATTGTTTTGTTGGGTCAGCAAGTGAGATGTTTGAGGCAATATCCATGCTGGACCTTGAGATAAGCTCTTCAGGACTGGGTACCAGTGCTGGCGTGGCCAGTCTGGTGCAATCAGTATCATTTTAGGCTTCTCTTGTCTGACCTTTAGGAGTACCCTGGGAAGGAGAGGCAGTGGAGGGAAGGCATATACTGTTAGATTTTTCCAGCTGAAGGATAGGGCATCCACTCTCCATGCTTGTTTGTGATAAATCCTTGTGCAAAATCTCTGTAATTGGCAGTTGTGAGGGGAGGCAAATAGATCTATGTCTGGGCATCCCCATTTCCTTGTTATCATGTTGAAGACTTGTGGATCCAGTTTCCACTCGTGGGGATCCATGAGGTTTCTGCTTAGTTAGTCTGCCAGAGTATTTGTTTTTCCTGGCAGGAATTGTGCTTGCAGGTGAACCTGATAAGTTAATGCTGTGACCCATAAGGTCACTGCTTGTCTGCAGAGGGGGTAGGAATGTGTACCTCCCTGCTTGTTTATGTACCACATGACTGTAGTATTGTCTGTCTTTATCAGTAGCTGTCCTGGATGAAATAGATCCTTGAAAGCTGTCAGGGCATTCTGAACAGCTAGCATCTCTTTTTGACTGATGTGAAGATGCATCTGGCTTGCAGGCCATGTGCCCTGACTACATTTTCCTGCCATATGGGCCCTCCAGGCATAATCTGATATATCCATTGTTAGTGTCTGTTTGGCTGGGGGTAAAGTGAATGGCAGACAATTGTTGTGGTGACAGGCCTGTGCCCACCATCGAAACTCCTGTTGCAGGCAAGGAATGAGGGTAATTACTGTCTCTAGACTGTGGCAATGATGAGTCCAAACACTTTTTAGATACCACTGTAGTTTCCTCATATGCAGTCTGGCATATGGAATTAGTAGAATGCAGGATGCCATGAAACCCAAGGCCTGCAGGATTTTCCTTGCAGATAACTGGGTCTTTCTTGACAACTTTTTGAAGTAAGAAGTCAGTTGTTTTTGTTCATCTGGTGTGAGATAAGCCATCTGGGCAGTTGTATTTAAGCTTGCACCCAGGAATATTATCTCTTGAGAGGGTACTAGTTTTGATTTCTTTTCGTTTACTGTGTACCCTAGGCAAATTAGTAATCTTTTTACAAACGTCAGATGCTTTAGAAGAATGTCTTTGTTCTCTGCTTGAATAAGGCAGTCGTCCAAGTAGGGATATATCTGAATTCCTCTGTTTGCAAAATGCAATTACTGGAGCCAGGCACTTTGTGAAGACCCTGGGCGCAGTAGATAAGCCAAAGGGCAGTGCAGAGAATTTGTAATGCATTGAGCCAGCTATGAATCTGAAGTATCTTCTGCAAGATTGTCTGACTGGGACATGCAGGTATGCCTCTTTTAGGTCCAAAGTTATGAGCCAAGCCTTCTTGCCCAGCATGGGCAGTAGCTGCTGTAGAGTCAACATCTTGAATTTTGGAACCTCCAGAAATGTGTTTAGTATAGACAGGTCCAGAATTGGTCTCCAAGTTTTGTCCTTTCTGGGCACTAAGAAAAGTCTGGAGTAAAATCCTTGCCCCTGCTCTTGTTGTGGTACTTGTTGAATGGCCCTCATGTCCATGAGGGCTGTAATTTGCTTTTGTGCTTCTGCCCATTGATTGTGTGACAGGTCTGGCATACCTTTTGCCCTTGGTAGGGTGTGAAAATGGAACCTGTAGCCTTGGGACACTATGTTCAAGACCCATTTGTCTTGGCTAACCATTTGCCAATTTGATGAAAAAAGTGCTAGTTTTCCCCCTAAGGGGGCTGCTAAAAGAAAAGTGCTTGGATCTGGCAGAGGAAAGTCATTGGGACTGTTTCCTGTAAGGTTGTGATTTGTCTTCTCCGCATTTGGAGGTAGGAGCACCCCATTGTTTAGGCCTGTATGAGCCTTGGGGCTGAGATCTGCCTCTGGGACGTCTGTATCTTCCTCTTTGTGGTCTGTCTGACACTGGAAAGGACCAATTTTTAGAAGGCCAGTTCCTGCTAAATCTGGGTGGCTGTACCTGTAAGAAATCCTTAACTGTCTGCATGGATTTGGCTTTATCCTCCATTTTCTTTAACACCTCTTCTGCTTTAGCACCAAACGAAGTATCATGCTGTAATGGGGCATCTAATAATTTTGCTTTCACATGATCGGTCAGATTCTGTTCCTTTAACCAAGCATGCCTTCTAATAACAGAACCTGTAACAGCGGACCTGCAAGAGGCCTCCAGTGAATCATAACCACATTGCAAAGTATGCTTTCTCACTTGTTCAGCTGCATGCAATAAATCCTGCATTTCCTTGTTCTCTGAACATTCAGAAATTGTCAACATTTTCTGTTTAAGCAGTGACATTAAGTATTGCTGATATTTAAGCATATGAAACTGACAATTTAAAGCCCTTACAGCCAAGGTAGCAGAAGTGTAAACTTTTTCCCCCCATCTGTCCAGTGCTCTAGAATCTCTATCAGAGGGGACAAGGTTTTTTGCAGTGGAAGCTTTGACTCCTTTAGGACCCTGAGATATAGTTTCTGGGTCAGCAGCAGGGTTTTTATATAGGAATTTATGAGAATCCGGGACCCTGTAGTATCTATCTGGCTTAGCAGGTGCAGGGGGTAAAGAGTCAGGGGACAAGCCGGACTCTGAAAATACATCATCTACAATGTCTAGAACAGGTGGAATAGCAAGGGGTCTGTGCTAAGGAAGTAGCAGAAAGTCTTGGAGCCTTTTTTTAGATTCAGAGTAATCTTGGCTCTCACAGTGGAAATGCTCCCTCATGGTATGCAGGGTTTCCCCAAAAGAATAATCCTCAGGAGGAGAGGCTGAAGGAATGGATTCTTCAGCATCAGAGTCCTCATAGGGAGGAATAGAATAATCCTGTTCAGAAGAGGAATCAGAGGAAATAGAAACCTGATCAGAAGAATCATATTCTGTCTCTCGCCTAGGCCTCTTATCAGGAGGGGGACGGGAACCCCTGATCAAAGTAATTAGGTCTTCGGCCATTTTAAGCATCTGTTTTTTAGGATTGGTAGTTTGAGTAGGAGAATGCTGTACTTGTTTCTTTGTCTTTAGAGCTGCTTTGGTCTTTGTCTTTGAAGCTGATGATGGTTTAACATATAACTGTGCAGGTCTGAAGACACCCTCAGAAGCCAATGCCTGCTCAGCAGCTCCGGACCCATCTGAGGGAGTGATTTCCGAGTGTCCAATACCTTGAGTATCCAGAGGCCCAGTTGGCTCCACGTGGGAGTCGGAAGCGGCCTGTGGCTCTGAGGTAGCGGGCGCCAGGGGCTGCGAAAGCTCCTCACTGAGAACCGGCAAACCAGCGACTGGCCTAACGAAGGCCTCGTCGTAGGTTTTGGACCTCGGATGCCTATCCTTTTCCTTGTCCTTGCGTTTTTTGTAAACTCCGGTCGTCGGCTGTTCCGATGGCATTATATAATTAAATCTTCTGCCAAAGTAATGAAATGTGAAATCGAACCGACGCTTAATAGTGCGTTGATTAAATCTAGCATAAAACCGACAGCTAGCAACGTTGTGGTCAGGGCCTAGGCAAGGAATACAGTAAGAGTGAAAATCCTTATGTGGTATTTGCTTCCCACAAGAAATACAATTGCTAACTTTTTCTGACATCGGTCTGGAGCAAGAAAAAAGTTTCCCCAATGGGGTACTTAGCTTTAATGAAGACTTCGGTTCTGAAATTCGGATTTGAAAATCTCAGGAGTCGGCCGACCGGCACTTGCAAACTGCTTTTGCTTCGGGCACCGCACGGCAAGAGAGACTGAAGAAAATGGCGTCGGCTGCATCTTTTATACCCCTGGCGCACTGACGTCAGGGAAGAGGCAACAGCAACCGACGCCGGACCAGGACTTTGGAATTCAGGCCGACTGCGGGTAGCCTGCCAGCAGGATAACCCAAGAGTAATGACTGCAACAGTGAAACACGATGAACATCTTGATATAAATTATACTACATTATAAATACAAAGGACTGTGTGAAGGAATGGAAGTTAAAAGAAGTAAAAGCACTGTGAATGAAGAAATGAAAGAGAACCAAAACAAAATTGTGTTATGGAAAATAAAAAAGAAGACGCATGAGAAAAATAGAAAGGAATGGTACTTTATTATGAAAGCCATTTATTGCAATGATCAAAGGAAAGCTTTAGAAATAGTTAAGAAAAAAACATAATGATGAGATACAATAACTATAAAAAGATTAAACAATGTAATGATTTTTTTAAGGAGATTGTCTAGAAAACTGCCGGTTAAAGCAAATACGCCATACAAAGAAAAGCACGACAGAATATGTAATAAATGTGGAAAGTTTGAGGCTACTGAGCATGTGTTTTTGAAATGTGAGAGAGTTAGTAATTTGTGGAAAGAAATATGTAAACATAATAGCGTGAAAAGTTTGTTAAAATTTGAGCAAATAAATATGGACATAATAGAATTTGATTATATATGGTGCACGAAAACAAGAAGTGAAGAAAATGGATAGAATAATATTTTATGTTTTATGGACTATATTGAACAAGAGACTAAATGAAATTAAATACAATGGAAAATAGACTGACAAAGATTTTGGAGAAAATAATGTTTTGGTTGTGGATAAAAGTGTGGGAGGAATGCTTAAATTGAAGTTTATAATGTATGGAGATTTGTAAATAAAGGTAAATAATATGTAACATATACACCAATAATTGTTGCGAGTAGGACCATTTTGTAGGAGCACCCACAGAGTTGGCCTGGAGAATCAGGGAGGCACATGGAGAGAGGAGATGACAATGGAGTGGTGAAAGAAATGGAAGTGAAAGCAAATATCAAGATCAGAGAATGTGTGCAGAATTCTGAGGAGATATTTCAAAGAAATCTGTTTGACGGGAGATGAGTTGTCAAATACTGGCTGTATAATTACAACCCTCCAGTCGGGAGGGCTGCAGGATGATTTACTTAAAGAAATGGTGCAGAGTGAGCCAGAAAATGAAGGTGACATTTCGTGGGGAGACATTATGGACAAAATGCAAAACAAGGATGCAGAAAATATCCTGAAGAATAGTGGTGAGATGGAAAATAAAACACATGCGAAGAAAGTAAAAGAAGGCAAAAGAAGAGTAGCAGAAAAGGCAGAAGAAATTAAAAACAGAAGTAGTAAGGATTCAAAGTAAAGACGACAAAGAAATGGGCAATTTAATAGCTCCTTTGGGTGTAAAAGCACATGAGGTAAGAGCATTTATTCTTATTAATAAAGAGACATTTTGTGATATACTGAGACATTTTCACTGGAAAATTTTCTTGGGAAATATGAAAAAAAGAGAAAGACTGTAACCCATGGAATCTTTGTGTGATAAAAGCATTTAACGGGGAAACTAAAAATAAAATTCATTTACAATTTCTAACAGAGGTGAAAGAAATACTTTGAAAGGACATTTGAAAACCATATGTAAAGATGTGCTGAACACTGCAAAAGTTTATGATAAAAGGGGTTTATGGACTGGTGGACCGGATTGCAATACTGTGTTAAAAACAATCAGAAAAAAATTAATCATATACTAAGCATGATAAATGTGGAAGGGAATAGAGGTGTCACAAAATACTTGGGACAACCCAAAACATTCTTTTTGTGGAAAATAAGGGGATTTAAGTAACTGTGATGAAATAAAATGTTATATTTGTGGGGGACATGATGCAAAAAATGTGAATTGAAATGTTATAATAAATGCAACAAAATTGGACATTTATGGATGGATTGCAAAAATGACAATAAGACTAAGGAAAAACACAAAGAAAGAGAAGAAAATGAAGAGTAAAAATTTTAGTAGTACTAGAAATAGAAAAAAATTACACGAGAAAAAAATAAAGACAAAAGAATGCTCCGAAATAGATGAAGTCATAAATTGGGAGATAGTAAAAGATAACAAAACAAAATTCTATTGAAAAAGACAGAAAATTTAAAGGGACAAGTACAAAGGAAGAAAAAAGAATAAATTACAGCTAATGACTGGGGGTTGGTGTAATAGTTAAGGTGCTCAACTCACAGACACAAGTTAATGTATCCGATTCTCATATTTGGGAGAGAAGTTTGCTATGCTTAGAATGGCCTATTAAGAAAGCTAGCCTTAAAACTACCTATGAACTTATGGTGGGAGGTTGCTATAATGGTCAAGGTGTTTACCTTACAGATGCCTTGGTAACCAACTAGCCTTTAAATGGCCCAAAAAAGCACTTAGCCTAGTACTAATCTATGAACCTAAGAATCCATGAATTTAAGGAAAGGGGAAAATGAAAATTTTAGAGTGCTTCCTGTAAATGTGAATAGTATTAAGAATACAATAAGAAAAACAGGGATTTTCGAGTGGTGTAATACATATGACGTAATTATATTACAATAAAAACAATTTTTAATAAATGAGGAAAGATTACAAACAGAAACTATGGGAAAGAAAGAATCTGGAATTTGTGAAATAGATGTTCTGAAATAGCTGCATTCTGTAGAAATACAGTAAAGATATTAGATGTAACTTTAGCAAAAAATGGGAAGAGTAACTATTGTAGATTTCAAATGGAAAGAACAAGTATACAAAATTATAACATCAAATGCTTACATTAGAAAGCATATTTCATCAGACTTTAGAATATGTAGTGGTAAGGGTCTACATTTCTATTTACCAGAAGGCCAAACTAAGACTACCACAATTCCGAGATGAAAATCACGAAACATGAAATCATGAATCAGGTAAGTATGCACAGGGAAAGTGAATACTTGTCCAATGAGGGGATTATGCCATTTCTCCACTGTAGTGTGATCCTGGAGTTGGTATATTTAGTTAGGGGTGGGGGGTGAAGTCCCCCACAATGGTGGGGTGTGGGGCCATAGCCCCCCACCTAGGTGGGTTTTAGGTGGTGCGTTGTTAGCTACAGTTTTGGGCAAGTATTCACTTGCCCTGTGCATACTTACCTGAGCTGTGATTCCGTGTTTCATGATTTTCATCTCAGCATGGTGGTCATTGGTATTTTGGCCTTTCGGTAAACAGAAGTAGACCCAGTGATAAATATGAACATTATAATAACAGAAGACTTTAACGGTGATTTCAGAGGCAAGCATAAAAAGAAAGGAAATGATTTAAGACAAATGTTAGAAGTTATAAGATATGGCAAGTTAAAACTTTAGGACAAAATTTATAGTCTTACAAAAGGGGTATGTATAGAACTGAAGCAGATTTACAGTATCAGAAAATTAGTTATAAGAGAAGAAATGGTAGCTGAAAAAGGATTTTATGATCTTGAGATATGGTTAGAAATAAAGAAAAACAAGGAATATACAAAAAAGGTACAGGAATAAAAAGGATGAATGAGAAAGCATGGAATGAAGAAGGAAAGTGATTAATGGTACATTTATGGAAAGATCATATTACTATGAGAACATTTTATTAAAAAAAAAAAAAACTGATCTGAATGGTGGACGATATTTAAGGAAAAATATTTTTTCCAGTGGCAATATGATGAGAAAAAGTAGGGAAAGAAAAATATAAAAGAACATATAACACTGCATTGGAAAATTTAGAACATAATGATAAAAAATACTTTGACAAAGAAAGAATTGTATGAAAGAAATCAAGAAAAAATTCAAAAATTACTGAAAATAAAAATAGAGAGTTCCAGGCCACCAGTAGAAGCAAAAACATTTATACAAATCCACAGATGAGCGCTTTCGTCTTCATACAAGACTTCTTCAGATAAAACTGCACTAGTGCTACACTTCCTTTATATAATGATCTTAATTACCATTAATTAAGATATAAAGCACCACTTTCAAAAAGGCTAATTTAAAATATGTAAAATACATACACAATTACTAAATTACAAAATTATTTATCAAAAACACTCTATTACTACAAAACATTAAAAATCAAATTAATTTATATTTTAGTTATAATGAATGTTTACACCCCTTGCAAAAAATCTGATGAATTATATGCTAAATGAATCAAACCCTGACTGCTCTGGCTGTCAGTACTGGTTTGATACTCCCATATTCATTCAGACCAGGGGGAATATTAGCCTTCAACCTCAGTTGCCATTTCAATTCCATATTCAATAATACATTTTTCATATCCCCACCCCTAGTGTTGTACTTAATATCAATACTGCCAAATTTGAAACCACTAAACAATGTACAGGAAACTGAATGTTTGAACAAGGCACTAGTATCTTTCCCAGTCCTTATGTCATACAAGTGCTCATACATTCTATCTTTCAAAGCTCTTTCAGTTTTTCCTATATAGAATGCTGAGCACTGCACACATACAGCCAAATAAACTAACATCTTGGTGTTACAATTACCCCTACAAAATTTAACTACGCTGTTAAGTCCGTTGTTCAAATGTATACTCTCCTCCTTATAAATGTACGTACACTGGCTGCATCTACCACAAGAACTGGTGGCTTTTTTTAATTTTCACATTTTTCTCCACCTTTTCAAACATTCTTTTAAAATTTATTCCTGTCTTAATATTCATTCAGACCAGGGGGAATATTAGCCTTCAACCTCAGTTGCCACTTCAATTCCATATTCAATAATACATTTTTCATATCCCCACCCCTAGTGTTGTACTTAACAATATCAATAGTGCCAAATTTGAAACTTGTATACTTATTAAGTATAATGATGGCACTTTTAAAAGGTGATAGCCAAAACGAGCCAGTAGATGGAGCCAGACTGCCTTGTTCTAAGCCTTCCAGTGCTCCGGACGCTCTATTGGCACTTTCTACGTCGTCTCCACGCTCTGTTGCTGAGAGCAATGGTGGGATCCAGACAGAAGCAAGAGGCAGTCAGCAAGGCAACAGGAGTACAAAAGGTGTTCTAGTGGCTCAGGGTCACCAGACATATGTGAAAAATGTTTCAGCGGAACACCAAGGTCGGGTGGTTCAGCAGACGCACATTAAATCCAAAGGTACTGTTTTTCTTATATGGAACATTTAACTAAAAATGGTAATGCGGTTCAAAGTAACTCTGTAGATATGGAGGTTTTTTTTCCATCGAACTCTGTACATTCTGTGTGTTTCAAAGATGTATAGGAAAGGAATTTTGAATTTAATACATCTCTTTCCGTTAACAACAACAACAGCAGCAATATTGGACATGGTTTTGATGTGTTTAATGTGCCTGCTTTAAAGGATAAGATTTTTTCTTTTGAAAAAAAAGTTGTTTAAATACAAATGCCTACAGATAGACAACTGTTACTTGCATAGTTGTATTAGACACAAACTAGTCCCACAAGGACCTAGAATGTACAAATAGCCTTTCGGAATTGAATATTCTGAAGCAATTTTAAAAGATTTTCATGTTTTTTTTTGATGAATGTGGGCTACGGTTGATTTCTAAACTTATTAAGTAAAATGATACAACACTGGTTAGGTTGTTTAGTGAAATTAACAGACTGAATGAGGATATTCTTAAAGACTTATTGTTTAAAGAATATGAGCAGTTATACACCAAAGTTCTGAAAAGAATTGATGGTAGGATAAACAATGTCTTTGTTAAGAAGCAGAAAACATTTATGAGGGACAAGGAACAATATAATAAGGGTAAAATGTACCCAGGTCCTTTTAGTAATTTTAAAAATAAAAACAAGGCACAGGAAAATGTTCACACTAATCAGAGCGGCACTACTGGCTCATTTGCTGAGCATAGAGTACACACTTATGATAGGGGTAATTTGTTTGAAGAAACTGCTAATAGACCTTTAGATGAAATGGATTCATTTTCTGAACCTCATGACCATTTTTTAGTACCCAGGAGGTCGGAAAGGCTGGCCAGCAAAGCCAGATATCCTTCGGACCCAGGACATCCAACCAGTTCTCATGGGAACAACTATGGATGGAAGAAGGTGGGGAAGAAGGGGAAATAGAGGTAGTGGAAAACACTGATGGTGTTGTGTCCGAATACAAAGGATTTAAGATTTTTAATTACACAACATGCATTTTAGGGAAGCAGCACTTCAACCTCTTTTCAAAGGATTTCAAGTTTGTTAGGTCTAATTATGGGGATTTAGCTAACCTTTTGGTAGAATTTAAGTTATACCTCAGAAAATTAAACCTGAACATGGTTTGTAAAAAGACTGTGGAAGATAATTACGCTACAAACAGGGGTTTAGTTAGAAACAGCACCTTCAACCCACTCCTCCACCCAGCTTTAATGATGTTTGAAAAAATAGTCACAGATGAAATTTATGAAGTATACACAAAGAATAAAAGGAATGGGGAGTACCACAACCTTAGTGAGGAAGAAGAGAAAGTACTTCAGGGTGTGCAGGTACAAAGTGATTTTCGTATCATGAAGCCGGATAAAGGTGGGGGGTGGTTTTGTATGGCATTGAAGAATATAACAATGCATTAACAAACATCTTGCTTGATACAAGTACTTATTCTTCTGTTTCTATTAATGAAATACAAATTGCATACAGGAGGATTGATTCCCTTTTAGAAGAGTATTTGGTGGAAAATAGAATAGACAATAAAACATATCAATATTTGAGACAACTCCATTCCATCATTCCCAATTTTTTTGGGGTTCCTAAAGTACACAAATCAATATCAGAACCTCCTTTTAGGCCTATTGTATCAGGTAAAAATTCTAAGACGCATCCTTTAGCAGTGTATGTTGACCACTTCACCAAAGACATCGTAGTTAAAACTGAACACTTGATTAAGGACTCCTGGGAATTTCTCAGTAAATTGACCAACGATTTGTGGACAGAAAATTGTATTTTTCTTACTATAGATGTCAAAGATTTATTCACATGTATTCCACGTTGTGAGGGGCATGAACTGTTTAGTGATAGTGTCAACAAACATTCTTCTTTAACTAAAGACCACATTTCCTTAATTTTGGAACTTATGGAGGTCATACTCGACAACAATTACATACGCTTTCAGGGTGAATATTTCCAACAAGTAAGTGGGGTAGCCACGGGGGCAGCGTGTGCCCCCGTTTACGCTAACCTAGTAATGTTGGAATGGGAGAATAGGTACGTATTAAACAGCATTTTCCAAAATAATATCAAGTTATATCTTAGATTCCTTGACGATATTTTTGTGATTTGGGAAGGTACCAAGGAGAGCATAGAGGTGTTCATGCAATATTTGAACAACAGTACTGATTTTCTCAATTTCACACACACTTGTTCTGAGATTAGTGTAAATTACCTTGACATCACTATTTCTAAGACCCCCTTTGGGTTCAAGTCTAGGATTTATTGTAAGGACACCTGGTGCAATAGTTATTTGCATTATGTTAGGTACCATCCTTTATTTCAAAAAAGAAGTCTTATAAAAGGACAAGCTGTTAGAATAGCTAGGATGACTTCTGAATTCAATGACTTGTTGGAAGAATTCATCTTTTTGGGTAAAAAATTTGTGGAAAGGGGTTACCCCAGAGAATTAGTGGGTGAATTTCTGGAAGAAGTATACAAGGGTTGGGGTACAAAGTATAAAGCGTTGTTAGGACAACCTTTCACCACAGTCGTAGAACAAAACGCAGTAAAAAATTTTCATGGGGCTTGTGTCACGGAGTTTAATACGTTTACTGATTTTTTTACCCAAATAGTAAGAGCTAACTGAACTGAAGTGTCCTCAAGACTAATAAAGATGTGTATGAGGCAGTAGGAACCAAACCCAACTTTATTTTTACGACAGGAATAAATTTTAAAAGAATGTTTGAAAAGGTGGAGAAAAATGTGAAAATTAAAAAAGCCACCAGTTCTTGTGGTAGATGCAGCCAATGTACGTACATTTATAAGGAGGAGAGTATACATTTGAACAACGGACTTAACAGCTGGTCCGAATGAATATGTGAGTATCAAACCAGTACTGACAGCCAGAGCAGTCAGGGTTTGATTCATTTAGCACATAATTCATCAGATTTTTTGCAAGGGGTGCAAAAATTAATTATAACTAAAATATAAATTCATTTGATTTTTAATGTTTTGTAGTAATAGAGTGGTTTTGATAAATAATTTTGTAATTTAGTAATTGTGTATGTATTTTACATATTTTAAATTAGCCTTTTTGAAAGTGGTGCTTTAAATCTTAATTAATGGTAATTAAGATCATTATATAAAGGAAGTGTAGCACTAGTGCAGTTTTATCTGTAGAAGTCTTGTATGAAGACGAAAGCACTCATCTGTGGATTTCTATAAAAGTTTTTGCTTCTACTGGTGGCCTGGAACTCTTTATTTTTACTTTCAGTGGTTTCTAAGTACAATTGTGAAAAATTCAAGAATTGTTATACAAGCAAAATATTTTTACGAGGAAAAAGAGAAGTATTGAGTTACTTAACTAGATTAGTAAAGGAAGAAGGTAGTGTATAAAAATTTAAGGGACTGGCAAAATAAATATTTTTAAAGATTCTGAATGAAAGGTTAAATGAAGGTTTTATGTTGTTGTTGTCTTTCGGCTTTTTCCGGTTAGGGGTCGCCACAGCGGACCTCCGGTCTGCTAATGATTGGCAGTAGATTTTCACAAACGCCAAGGTGCCAGCTCGATGTTCAACCTTCAACGAAGGCACGCCCATTTACACATGTCTTTCGAACGCCCCACCCAACCGCGGGGAGGACATGTAGACTCCACACAGAAGGCACTCCACTCCAGCCGAGAATCAAACGGGAGAACCTCTTGCTGTGAGGCAATAACGCTACCGCTGCACCACCGTGGACATATAAAGAATTTTGTAGCAGAATACTTAAATTCATACAGGAGAAGGAAGACAGAAGACAAAAAAACTGGAGACTGGTAGTATTGAACAATAAATTGTTTATGAAAATAATACAATAGAGATTTGAAATTAAAATGGAAAATATTAGGGAAGACCGTATACATACTATAAAGGGGAAGAAGGGGTGTCAAGATTTATGGTAGAGAAATTGTGGATGATATTACGAATAGAAAAGAAGCTAAAATCATGGTAGAAGACCTTAAGAAGGCATTTGACACAACTGGACCTGAAATCATATGGGGAATAATGAAAGAATATAAGTGAAAAAGTTAGGAAATTATGCATGCCAGCATACAGTAATAATAATGTAAGAATACTTGCAAATGGCTGCCTAAGCCAAGAGGTGCATATGACGAATGGTGTAAGACAGGGATGCCCAATGAGTTGTACATTCTTTGCATTTGTTATGAATATGAGTGTCTATATCACTTCGAAGTGACTAACCACTGAATCCCTATTAGTCAAACTTAATACATCGAAAGCTAAATCCACTGAAAATTCATTTACGCAATTTTTTTCCCAGGGCAAAAAAAAATCTATTGGGCCACCCTGGCAACTGTTACAAAAACTACAGTACCTAAAACCCACCCCATGTGGAGGGCTGCACCCCACCCCAACTAAATATACCAACTCTGAGATTGCACTACAGTGGGGGAAAAGGGCAAATTCCTGATGATGGCCAACTAGTTTTTTTTCCCCTGGGAAAAAATCTGCATAAATGAATGTTCAATGGATTTAGCTTTCCATAGATTGAGCTCGACGAATAGGGATTTGACGTTTAGTTGCGTTAACAAAGTGATATAGACCTGAATGTAATGGTATGTGAAATAAATTACAAAATAAAGGATATGTAACAATTGAAAGGTTACTAATTCCAATTATTTTAACATATCCAGATGACATAATAATTAGAAAAACTAAATTTTTATAATAGAAAGAGTTGTTCATTCCCAACTAATGCAGTACCCCCCACAATAATAACCTGCTATCTAAGGCACAGCATGGCTTTAGACCCTCCCATAGCACCACTACACTACTGTCTTTCACTAATACTGTCAACAACTACAGAAACAAGGGTCTTTTCATATCTTCCATATTCTTAGACCTATCTAAATCTTTTGGCATTTTTATTCACAATATGCTTCTCAAAAGTCTATCAGCCCTAAACATCAGCCCCTCTTCTATCTCATGGTTCACCAGCTACTTATCAGACCGACAACAGGCTGTACTATGGCAAAACCAACTGTTCCCTATGTTACCAGTATCCTTAGGTGTCCCTCAAGGTTCCATCCTTGGCCCACTGATTTTCTCTCTTTTTACCAACCAGTTCTCTTCCTTCATACTCTCTGCCTCAGTAGTACAATATGCTGATGAAACCACCCTTATATGTGCCGCTCTCACAATAAAAGAACTGCATTCCCTAACCCAAAATAACTTTACCTTAGCTGAAACATGATACACTAACACCAAATTCATTCTTAATCCCAAAAAAACAAAACATTCTGCTCAGCCCAGGTAGGCCCCCCCTCCAGACAACAACTTTTGCATCACTTCCAAAAATAATATCCAGATCAGTCCAACCTCACACACTAAACTGCTAGGTGTAGAAATTGACAACAACCTGAGATTGGACATCCACATAGCTCAAACCATCAAGAAAGTAAATAAAAAGCATGGCCTCCTCTACAGGAACAAACATTTTATTACTGGACTCATCTTTAGTCCATTCTCCTCTATGCCTCCCCAGTCCTCACTAACCTCCGACAGGATGATTAAACAAAATGGAATCTTGCTACGACAAGATTGCCAAGTTTGCTACTGAAGCCTCATACAGATCCCATCACTGTCTATCTTTAAAGCAGCTTAACTGGCTTGATCTCTCTCAACTTCTGCTACTCAGTCAATTGTCAGTAGCACACAAGTTATACTATCTTCCTGACAAAACCCCTGCTCTCCAGGATCTGATTCAACCCTATACTACTGCTAGACCATTAAAATCTACTAACCAGAACCCCATAAATGTAAAAAATATATAAGAATTATGATAAGTCTCTCTTTGGTTACACTATTGCAAGAGCCTGAATTCACTACCTAGCCAGATAAAAAGATGTTATGTACATACCATAACGTTCCATGTGAGTTGTTTATCTCGCCTTTATTCTCACTGATGGGTTCGGAGCTGATCCTTGGCTCTGACACGGCCGATAGCAAAGTTCAGGTTTGCCAGTAGCTCGAGACTAAGCCCCTTATCCCGCAATGAACTGCTGGAATTACCTCAGATCTTGTTTTCTGCGAGTAACAATGGACCTCATAAATAAAGATATTGGGGACCTACAGACACTGGATCCTACCCAGTTCGGCTTTGTTTAGGGCAGATCCTGCCTCTTAAACCTGGTTGATTTCTTTGAAACAGTCACCAAGGCCATTGACTAGGCGAAGGTGGTCCACACAGCCTACCTGGACCTCGCAAAAGCCTTCGATACAATACCCCACTCGGGCATTATAGATAAGCTCACCAGCTTAAATATAAACCCCTATGTCACTAGATGGATTGCAAACTGGCTCAAGGACAGAACCCACATAGTTAGAATTGCTGGAGCCATGTCAGACTCCAAACCAGTTACAAGTGGTGTCCCACAAGGCTCAGTCCTGGGACCTCTTTTGTTCGGTATATATTTCTCGGAGGTACAGGCCAACATGGAAGGACTGTGGCTGACCAAGTTCGCAGATGACTGCAAACTGGGCGCCATAATCGACTCTCCAGCCGACATAGGCATCCTCCATAAGGGCCTCATAGAAACAGACAACTGGTGCCACAGCCATGGCCTCCAGCTAAATGCCAAAAAGTGTATAGTCATCCCCTTTGGCAAAAACAAAGTGCCCACAAATTACCACATAGGTGGTAATCCATTAAGTACAGAAGAAGTAATTAGGGACCTGGGGACCCAAGTTGATAGCAATCTCTCATTTGACAACCACGTGGCCAAAGTGGTTAGAAAAACATTTTATATAGCCCACCTAATCATGAAGGGATTCACATCTAGATCAGGGGAGGTCATCGTGCCTCTTTACTCATCCCTCATCAGGCCCATAATTGAGTACAATGCCCCTTTTGGGATGTACCTTACCAGACACCTGCAGCAACTGGAAAGACCCCAAAAGTACCTCACCAAGAGAATCAAAGGGCTCAAACAGATGCCATATGCTGCCCGGTTAAAGAAACTCCAGCTCTACTCAGTGGCATACCGCCTGTTCTGAGGCGATCTGTGCCTGACGTATAAAGCCATGTCCAATCCGGAATTAATGGACATGCTGCACCTCAGAAAATCCAAATCCCATCGAGCTACGCTCTCGAGACTTGAACCTCAGCACTGAAATAAATAGGACATGCTGGAGGGACAGATTCATAACCCAGAGGCTCCCTTCACTCCGGAATAAAATCCCAGTCCAGGTTAGGCAGAATCCCTCATTGACTCTCTTCAAGAGGAATCTTGATGAGTGGATGGGAGATCGTAGGTTTACCCCGGTATCACTTCTGTGTCACTGTTAGACAGAGGCACAGTATACTAACCTCGAAAAAGGGCATAGCAAAATAAATTTAAAATGGGTGGCGAAAGCCAAACACATTCTGGCTAGGCTTATAAATGCCCTAGGGCAGATAGCCTAGTATGAACCTATGAACCTATAGATATATATATATATATATATATATATACACCCTTTTATTTATTTTTATAAAGAAACACTTCCCGAAAGGGAAGAAGAAATGCTGAATAACCAGGATGGTACTCACCTCTAAGTCAACAGTCAGCCAGGAGGAGGAAGGAGAGAGGGACGTGAGAATAAAGGCGAGATAAACAACTCACATAACTTCTTTATGTGAAGTTGTTCAATCTCGCCGTTTATTCTTACTGATGGGTAGCGTCCCTAGCACCCTCAATCTTGGGTGGCTCATGGAAGTATGTTCTTCAGTACCGTGGAACCAAAGGAAGACCTGTCCCTGGAAGCCTTATCTATTTCGTAATGCGTGATAAAGGTATGAGGCTTAGACCAAGTGGCTGCAGCGCAAATATTGTCAAGGGGCAATTTAGCTTGAAAAGCAGAAGACGTAGAAACGGCTCTGGTAGAATGAGCCTTAGGTTTGTGTGTCATTGGCATGCTTGCATTCTCATAAACAAAGGATATACAATCTGATAACCATTTAGATAAGGTTGTTTTAGCCACTGGATTGCCTTTTCTGGTTTCTGAGAAGGATACAAAAAGTTGATCTGATTTTCGAATATCCTTAGTTCTGTCAAGATAAAATCTGAGCTCTCTGTGTACATCAAGTTTGTGCAGCATGTATTCCAATTTGTTAGAGTGACTGGGAAAAAAGACTGGCAGCTCAATGACCTGATTGATATTTGATTCAGAACAGACTTTAGGTAAAACTGAGGGGTTTGTTCTGAGAGATACTCTATCAGCATGGAAAATCATGTAAGGTGGTCTGACAGATAATGCTTGAAGTTCTGACAGTCTGCAGGCAGAAGTAATGGCCACTAGAAAAATAGTTTTCCAGGATAAATATTTGAGATTACAAAAAGATGCAGGTTCAAAAGGGGGAAGAATAATTTGAGACAGCATAAAGTTTAAATTCCAGAAAGAATAGGGAATTTTGATAGGAGGTCTCATGTGAAGAACACCTTTAAGAAAAGTCTTAGATAATTTATGGCCCATAACATTTGAGCCACCAAACCCAAGGTGAAAATTTGAGATGGCAGCTAACTGGATTCGAAATGTAGCAGCTGTTGCCCCTTCCTTAAAAATCTTTGTCAAGAATTCTAAAATGGACGATAGCGGAGCTCGGAAAAGGTCAATTTTCTGCGTGTTGGCCCATATTGAGAACCTTTTCCATTTACTGCAGTATAATTTCCTGGTAGATGGCTTGTGAGAAGACAAGAGAATTTGTCTTGTATCTTCTGAAATTGAATGAAGCCTGGCAATTAGGGGAAGTGGATTAGCCAAGCAGTCAGTTTCAGAGACTGCAGTGAAGGATGGAGATCCCCTGATGGGTACGTCAGAACGTCCGGAACTGGGTCCAGGATCCATGGATCTTCACATAGATGATGGTGGAGAAACGGGAACCAAATCTGTTGAGGCCAGTAGAGGGCTATGAGGATAACAGTCCTTCCCAGCGATTTTGCTTTCTGTAAAAATCTGGGTATCAATGGGAAGGGTGGGAATGCATAAAGGAGACCCGGGGGCCAATCGTGTAAAAGTGCATCTCTCGGGGGATGACAGGGAGTGGTATTAGGGCAAAGTAGCTTCTGCATTTTGAATTGATGTGGCTGGCAAAGAGGTCACAGCAAGGCTGGCCCCATTTGCGGAAAATCAACTCCGCAACCTGTTGTTTGAGACCCCACTCGTGAGGGAGCAATATCGCCCTGCTTAGTTTGTCCGCTATCACGTTGGATTTCCCCGGGATGTGCATTGCTAACAGAAAACACTGGGAAGACACAGCCCATTGCCAGATCCTGAGGGCTTCTCAACAAAGGGGGTAAGACTTGGTTCCGCCTTGCTTGTTCAAGTACCAGCCTACTGACATGTTGTCCGTCTGAATTGCAATAGTTCCTAGAGGAAGAGAGTCCTGAAAGTACTGCACAGCCAGAAGTACCGCTCTCAACTCTAGAACATTGATGTGCAGATGTGATTCTTGATCTGTCCATGGCAGTCTTTCCCCCCCATCTGGGAAGTGTCCATGGTCACAGTGGCTACTGGGTGGGGGGGGGGGGACAAAGGGTCTCCTGATTGTGACATGAAGAGACGTCAACCACCACCGAAGGTCTCTCTTGCAAGAATCCGTGATGAGAATCATGTGGTGCATCGGTAGTTTCTGGTAAGACCACTGAGCAAAGAGGAGCCATTAAAAAAATCGCATATGCATCCTTGCGAGTGGTATAGCCAGGATTGCGGCCGCCATCAAACCTAGCACCTTCAAGACCTCTGCTGCTGTAGCTTTGTTCTTTGACACCAGTGAGCTGACGTGTTGGCGGAGAAGTGAGACTTTTTCGATTGGAAGACAGAGTGGTAGTTGAGGTATCTAACTCTGCTCCTATAAAAACGGTATGCTGCGATGGCGATAAGGTAGACTTTTCGAAGTTGATTGTAATGCCTAATTGATGGCAGAGTGTCAGAGTGTATTGTGTTACCTGAGTCAATTGATGCCTGGTGGTAGCGGTGAGGAGCCAATCGTCTAGGTATGGAAACACCTGGAATCCTAGACATCTCGGGTGAGCCATGATCACTGCCATGCATTTGGTGAACACTCTGCAGGCTGTAGTGAGACCAAAGGGCAGGGCTCGAAGCTGGTAATGATTGGCTCCCAGCCAGAAACGCAGGTGATCTCTGGAGCGTCTGTTCAACTTTATGTGATAGTATGCGTCCTTGAGATCTATGGAGCACATCCAATCGCCTTTCCCTAGGAAGGGAAGAATGGACTGAAGCGTGACTATTCTGAACTTCTCTTTCATTACGAACTGGTTGTGTCTGCTGAGGTCCAAGATAGGTCTCCAGTCCCCTGTTTTCTTTGGTACCAAAAAGAATCTTGAGTAAGTTCCGAATCCAACTTGGTCTGCTGGGACTGGTTGGATGACTTTTTTCTAGCAATCTGTGGACCTCTACGATTGCTTGTTCCCTGAGACTGGGTGGAACATCTGGGATTCTGTTTACAGGAATGGGAGGGGTAGAGAACAGTATGAAATATCCTCTAGAAATTATGCTTTGTACCCATGTATCTGATGTTATGTTTAGCCAGACTTCTGGATACAAAGACACGCGACCCCCGACTGCCTCCAGAGCCGAACAGCCGGGCCCCCTTTCAGGGGCGCTGGTAGGGTTGACCTGAGAACTGACCCCTGTCACTCTGTTGCTGCGGACCCCCACTTCCGTGGGGGCGGCGTCTTTCGTTATAACCCCCTCCTCTGCCTCTAGAGGGGGTTTCTCCACGTGTGTCCTGAAAGGCTCCCTGTGCTTTTTGGAACCACATTTTCCCTCCCCTAGGGCCCTTGGGGTAGGGCCGAGTAGGGGTAGAAAAACGGACTCCAACGGCAGATAAGGTCTTGCCTTCCTGCTCACACCTGGTTCAAGTTTCCTTTACTTTAGGCCCAAACAGTGATGAGCCATCAAATAGGGTGTTACTAAAGGAAGACTTAAAGGGTTCCGCAAAGGAACAGAGACGTATCCAGACTTGTCTTCGAAGAGCAATGCCCGAACTAGTGGCTCTACTCGAACCATCAGCTGCATAGGATATGAGACGCATGGATGAGTTTTACCACTGAGTTTAGGATAGCGAGCTGGGTGATGACTTTGTTGGCCACCCCTGCAGCTACCATACCCTGGAGAGCATCTCCTAGCTCTTTCAGATCATCTCTTTGTAGTCTCGTAAAATGGGTTAAGTAGTTCAGTGATCGCAGAGAAAAAGTCACTGAACTAAACATGCGTTTCCCATATCTATCCATGATCCTAGAATTTCTGTTAGGAGGATGGATAGATGTGGATGTCTCAGACACTTCCTTTTTGGTGGCTGCAGCTACCACCATGGCATCAACAGGCACTCCCTTTGTCAAAAATGGCTTTTCCACTGGGGCAGACATTAATTTATTTGGCTTGCGAGGAACAGGTTCCATTGCCTCCGGTGACTCCCCCGCCTTACGAGAGATCAGTTCCATGAGTTTGTCGTAAGGCAGAGACACCCAAGAAGTGGAAGGTTGAGACCCAAAAGCCTTCAAGAGCACAGACTCGTCCTCAGTAGGGGTCTTGAACTGCCAATCGCCCCTCTGACTAAGGATCTCTAGTATCTCTGCAAAGGAGATATCCTCAGAGGGGGATCGAGGGGACCCTTCTGACTCATCCAAGTCCGTGTCAGACGTCAAAGACTCCTGTGGGGAGTCTAAGTGCCTCCTCCTGCACAGTCTCTTCCTGGGCACCTCCTCAGTGGGGGATCTGGGGAGGTCTCAGAAGAGCAGGGGACGGCCTGTGGGGGTACTTGAGGCTCAGAGTCTCTATGCTTAGGGGGACTGGTAGACGAAGAAGCAGACACAGGAGCTTGAGGGGACAGGGAAGGCCGAACTGATGCTGACGTCGTCTTTGGAGACAGGACTCTCCTCATAGCATCGAAGGCACCATGGCTCCGATGAGGAGGAGTAGACGGACCCAAAAGTACCATTCGATCCTCACGCACCGAAACCATGGGCTCCGAGCTCTAGGTATGAGCCGAGCACATCTGAGCCGAAGCCCCGAGAGGAAGAGTTGGCACTGACAAATCGGTCCTACTATCCTCCCCGGACCCGATGGGAGAGCGTCGGTTCCTAGAGTCCTCGGTCATCGCCGAGGACATCCAAGTAGATGGAGCCGATAACACCGGTGCGGGTATCGGCTCCAAGGGTTCGACAATCATCAGTTTGATTTTCTTCAGCTCTGAGAGTCCAGTACGGCTCGGAGGAGGAGTAGATAAATCCAGTTCCATGGTCTTCGGCACAGACGAGCTGGTCGGGGCCGACAACAATTTGGCAAGTCCTGGTGCCTGTAAAAGCTTCTGCTCTAGCCGATCCATGTCCAAATCTGAAAGGCTGACTGAGAACTTAGATGAATGCACCGAAGGTGCTGACTGGAGCAGAGGAGAAGAGGGAACCTCAGGGACTGTCTCCAATACTGAGAGCTGCCTCCGAATCAAAGGTACACTCGGTTCCGAGTTCTGTGGAACCAATGACCCTCCCTCTGAAGTTTTTGCCTTTTTTGCCACTTTGGGGTCTGAAGATTTTGTGGATTTGGAGGACATGCTAGTACATTCATGGCTACTCAACACCTCAGAAAAGGAATGCTGCAGTAATCCCCTGTCTATTAGCTTCCTCCTTCTCTCCAAGAGGACTCTTGAAGAAAAGGAAAGGCAAATGCTGTAAGTGTCTTGGAGGTGTTTAGCCCCCAGACAGTAGACACATTGAATGCGTCTGTCAGTGACGGACATTTTCTGCCCACAATCTGGGCATTTCTTGAATCCCGATTTAGGATGGGACTTTTCCTTGTCATCCAACATAGTAAAGGTAAAACAAACCAGTATACTGAAAAACTAATACAGTAAAGTCCTTACTTTCCTTGTAAAGACACACAAAGCAACTAAGCCCAACCTGGACACGATCTATAACAATTAACTATATTTTACAAATACAGGGCTAAAGAGGCCCACAGAGAAAAACCCTGACTATTAGAAAAAAAGAGATTAGTAACTCTAAATAGGGCTAAAAGGCCCACACAAAACAACTAAGCCAACAGGGCACTAACTATCCAAAACTACAGATTCAATTATTAAAATTTTTAACACTAACACACAACTATCCATATGAAAACATCTAAGACAAAAAGAAGGGTTTTTTTTTTTTTTTTTATCAAAACTTGCTGTTTTTTTTCTCTCAAATGGTCCGAGCTTGCTGGATCACCGAGATCTCTCTTGCCGTGGCAAACTAGATATGGGGTAATTCCGGCAGTGCACTCTGGGATAAGGGGCTTGGTCTCGAGCTACTGGCAAACCTTGAGCTTTGCTATCAGCCGTGTCAGAGCCAAGGATTGGCTCCAAACCCATCAGTGAGAATAAACGGCGAGATTTAATAACTTCACATCTTCTAATAACTCTACTATACAGTTTCAAAAGCTCCTGAATACCCACTATTCTAATAACTGGCTATGCTCCTGTTACCCTCCAAGGTAAAACATAAACAATGTATAAAAGGATAAAACTGAGAGTACTGCTAACTTATTCCAGCTCTCTGGTAAAACTGCTATTTAAATCATTCCTTAAAATATGTCATCACTGTAGAAATTTTAGTATAGTCCAAGAACCTATTTATCAGATAGTCAACAAACACTATCTGTGGTCAGCAGCAATTACCAATGCTAGTTTTTATCCTAAAATTATAATGTTTGATTTTTGCCTCTACTGCACTGAGCTTTTTATTGTTACCATCATTACTTTTTGAATTTGTTTATTTGGATTCACTTCATAACACTGAAAACTCAAAACACTGAAAATGAGAAAACTTCAAAATATAGAAGACCAAAACACTGAAACTTCAAAACACTGAAAACTCAAAACACTAAAAACACATATCATACATATACTTAGTTTAAACAACATAAATCATAGCACTTTCCACCAAGTGTAAGCAAGGGGGCAAGCCCCTGCACCCCCCCACACCCCCTGCTACTTAAATATATCAACTCCAAGATTGCACTTAGTGTAGTGAAGTGCAATCTTGGAGTTGATATACAAGTAGCAGGGGGTGTGGGGGGCACAGGGGGGCTCGTCCCCCTGCTTACACTTGGTGGAAAGTGCTATGATTTATGTTGTTTAAACTCAGTGTATGTATGATATGTGTTTTCAGTGTTTTGAGTTTCAGTGTTTTGAGTTTTCAAGATTTTGAAGTTTCAGTGTTTTGAGCTTTCAGTGTTATGAAGTGAATCCGTTTATTTTATTGTGTATGTAATTTTTTTATTTTGTAGTTTAATTTTACTTATGTAATTTGGAGCTTTTCTCCCGGGCCTCCGCTGAAAAGGGACCTGTGTCCAGTCATACTTTCCCGGTTAACAAATGTAAAATAAATAAAATTTGGATAAAAGAAATAATAACTTACACAAATGATTATCTAGAGGTGATAAGGATGGATTTAAATAAAAAGAAAAGTTAAGGTTTAGGTGATGTAGTAAAACAGGGAGTATATTTTACAATGAATGAAATTTGTGTGTTAGGTATACAATTTAGTAATAAAGATGCAAGTAGAATTCAATGGGGAAAATAGAAGTAAAACAAACCTATATTTTCTGTATAACACAAATTTAAAAAGAAAAGTTAAGGTTTAGGTGATGTATTAAAACAGGGGTTATATTTTACAATGAATGAAATGTCTGTGCTAGGTATACAATTTAGTAATAAAGATGCAAGTAGAATTCAAATGGGGAAAACAATACAAGAAGTAAAACAAACCCGTCTTTTCTGGATAACACAAATTATCCTTCAGAGAAAAGGCTTACTTGATAAGTTCAGTACTGAGGAGAAAACAGCATACTTAACAAGCGTATTTATGTTGCCAACAGTATTTGAAAAGGAATTATTGCAGACATATATATATATATTTTTTCATTTATGTGCGGTTCTAGAGTAAATCCAGTAAAAAAAAAGTTTTGTATGCAAGTAAAAAGGAAGGATGTTTAGGGTTAATTAATCCAGTAGTATACACTGCTTCATTAAATGTGTACAAAGTGTTAAAGTGGATAAATGAAAAGGAGAAGCGATTAGTGCTAGAATTGTCTAAATGTAAGTATGATAAATGTTGGGGTATGGTACAAAAAGAGGAAGTGTGTATATAAATGAAGAAATAAAATGTTACTAAGAAAAATACTTTTGTGGAAAATAAAAACTAATGATATAGAAAAAGACAGAAAAGTATGGTATAAGAATATAATGATAAACTTTACTATGTAAGACTGTGGGAAAATCTACGATGAAAAAAAGGTATAAGAAGTAATGGTGTAATCAGAAAGTAGAATATCAAGATTTCTTTGTAGAGAGTGGTAATAGATAAATTACCAGTAAAAGGAAAATGACATATAAAAAGAAAAATGATTAAATATGTTTACATTGTCAAGAAGAAACAACTACCGAACATGTATTTTTGAAATGTAAGAGTAAAAACGTTATGGGGAGAACTATGTAAAGATTTTTTCAAAGCTATAAAAGAAGTGAATAAAATAATCATGTATATGATTAAACATGGATATTATAAGAAGAGAAGAAAGAATATGGTAAAAGAATAGATAGGTTATTTTACATCATATGGGTTGTATGGAATCAAAGAATAAATGAATTTATGTTTAATGGTAAATGTATTTTAGCAACAATATTAAGTAAAATCAGACGGTGGTTATGGAAAAAGGAAGGGGATACAATAAGGATGAAAATGTAGTATGCTTGTAAAGAAAATTATGAACGTGTAAATATATTTGTATATCAATATATTTGCAAATATTTGTAAATAAGTAAATATGTTGTAAACAAAAGTTATTTTGGTGTATAAATTAAAAAAAAAACTTCTCTTAAAAATAGGTGCAGTGGAATCTTTTACATCCACTTGAACCATCACTAAATGAAGTAAAAGGGACCTCAGTTTAACATTTCATCTGAAGGACAACATACTCACGAGTGTTAGCAATTAAATCATCTGAGGTGGGAAAAGAACCCATAGCCTTCTGGTCTTCCATCTCGAAAGGAAAGTGCACTGCCTGTTGCACCACTGTCACAGATTTAAAAATAATCTTACTATACAGTGTAGGAATAGAATCCACAGGCTTCTGCAACAAAAGTACATTTGTTACCTATTGAGCTATGGAGACTATAAACATCCATTATAGTATCCTCACTTCTTAGTAAGTGATACCCGAGTACATGTTTCAAAATGTACAGTGAATCTAACAGACTAGACTTGGTAAAGGAGCTGGTCATCTGCAGGGGGGATGAAGGAAGGCTAATCATGACTTATCAAGGATGGTAATACATAAAACAATTGATACAGTCAGGAAATACCCATTGCATTTAATAGTGACATGTTTTGATGGTTTATATGATTAGGTTTATTCTTAAGCAGTAATACCACAGGACCACTTAGAAAACCAATGCCAAGAGTACTGCTCTCATCCCCAAGATATTGTTGTGATAAATGTCATCTGCTTTCCGGCCCCTTGGACCATTCTCCCCTTGTAATGGTCCCTCCTTCCCGAGAGGATGCATACTCTGACTCTTGATGAAAGCAATAGAAGAACAAAGGGCATCCCCATCATTAGTTTTGGAGAGGTCAACCATGTACTCAAATGGCATCTATAAAACTGAGTTAGGTGCACAAATTGATGAAATCTGATAGCTGGGACCAATGAATGCTGATCATCCACTGAAGAACTGTAATGAAGAAGAGTGCACAAATAACCATCACAATGGTTGAAGGCATCAAGATCACAGGAGGTTACTAGGCTATTGGCCCTGAGGCCCTTAAAAGCCTAGCCAAGAGTTTAGCCCATGTTTAGACAAGTCAGCACCCGATGTCCCTGTCCAGCACAAACATGGGTGGTGTCCCAGGGGTGTATTTTCTGTTTCCCATCCAGTTATCCAGGTTGCGTTTAAAAAGGGGTAAAGAGGTACTCTGCTTGACGTCGAGAGGGAGTCTATTCCACAGATGAGGGAGTCTCTGGGACACAAATCTGTCCCACTAACAAGTCCTGTTGATGTCACAGACCAGGTTGAGGCCACATGTGTGGGTTACTCGAGTGGAGCTTGACTTGCGGATAGGCAGCAGTCCCATCAAGGCAGGCTCAGGGATCGCTCTGTATGCCAGACAGAGGACACCTCTGAGGAGTCTGTATGAAATTGAGCAGCAGGATAGGGCTTTAAGCCTATCTGTGTAGGAGGATTATTTAGTCCTGTCGGTTATTTCTGATTCCATGCATCTATATTAATGTTCGTATAGTACTTTGGTATAGTTTTAGATATTGGTGCCATTTCTTACAGAGGGGGGAGGAAGCTGTGAAGCTGTTTATACCATCCTTCAGGAGGCTGTAATTAGCTTTGGAGAAGTTTTTACGTCTGAACCTAGCTGTTGGGGGAGGTGGTGACTACAAAAGTGACCGCTTTATGGTCAGATTTTACCAGGGAGGATGATATTGTAGGGATACTGCAGTGGTTACTCATGTTGGTTAATACCAAGTCCAAGATATTATCACCTCTTGTGGGGGTATCGACTAACTGTTCCAAGGCGTTTGCATTGACAAAATCGAGAAATCTCTGGGCATTTGTGTTCTGCCATGAGTAGTTCTTCCAATCTATGTTTGGGTAGTTAAAGCCACCCAGGGTGAGGGTAAAGGGTTGAATCTTGATAGATTTGAACAGGTCCAAATAAGACGGATCGGCATCTTGAGTCAGACTTGGGTGCTGATAGCTAGCTATGATTTGAATAGGGGTCTTGTCATTGGTTAATTGCATCTGGAGTGTCTCCTGTGCGTCACACTGTTTGACCAGCCTGGAGGTGTGTATGTCTAGCATATATTGAAACCCCTCCTTCTTTGGCTTTACTGCCCCCAATTTGGGGTCTGAATTTTATTTTATTTATTTTATATTTGTTTACCGGGGAGGTCCGACTGGACAGAGCTGTCAGTTTTCAGCAGAGACCTGGGGACAAAAGCTCCAGAACAATTGCTAACATACTATACATAAGATATTTACATGAGCATTGTGGTTCAGACATGCAGTTATAAAATATAGCAGATAACATATGATTGCATAAGATATTTACATAAGCATAGCGGTTTAGACACACAATTAAAAGTACATCAGGTAGTAACATATGATTGTTGTTCATACAGTATGTTAAGTAAAGATAATCTTGAAGATGTAGTGAAGATAAGACAAGAAAGCAAAAACTAAAAATTACTAGCCAGATAATCTTGAAGATGTAATGAAAATAAGAGAAGAAAGAAAAAACTAAAAATACTAGCCAGTTTGTCAAAGGAGGAGAATATAGACAAGTTCATATGAGGTTCATTAACATTTTAAGGGAAATATTTTCACCTTAGTCTATGGGAGAGTTAGTGGGTACAGATGGGGAGTTGGTAAGCAACGTGTGATAAGATATAGTGCATCTGTGGGAGTTTTAAAGAAGAGGTTGGATAGTGGGTAGGGAAAAGATGTTAGAATGTCAGCCAGGTGTTAGCTAGTTGCATGTCCAGGAGTTGTTTAGGTGGGAAATGAGCTGTTTTTTTTTAAGATAGTTTTGTTGGGTTGTACCCTGATTTGTAGTGGTAGGGAGCTCCAAGTCTTGGCAATGTTGCTAGAATACAGGGAGTCACCAGAGCTGTAATGGCTTTTGAAGATTGCGATTAGTGCCTTGTTAGTGGATCTAAGTTCTCGATTACTGGAGTAAAGGGTGATCAGGTCTTGTAAGGCTGGAGTTGCAGAAGTGATTGCTAAAAGGAAAGCTGTTTTCCAGGAAATAAATTTTAAATCTGCAGTAGCAGCTGGCTCGAAAGAAGGAAGAGTGAGTTTCTCCAAGACAAAGTTAAGATCCCAGGCTGGAGTTGGAGCTCTCCTGGGTGGCTTTAAATTTTTGGCCCCTCTGAGGAACTGCTTGAGCAGTGGGTGAGAGAAGAGGGGAGGCTCAGTGCTATAATGAGCTGAAATGGCTGAGGCATGAATTTTGATGGAGGAAAAGGACAAGCCCTTATGAAGCATCTCAGTCAAGTATTATAGAATCTGAGGTAAATTGGGCACTGCTTCGTTCATTCCTTGAGATTGGTTCCAGGCACAAAATCTTTTCCATTTTGCAGTATAAGATTTTCTAGTACTAGGCCTCCTTGCCTCTAAAATTATATCCATCACTGATTTACTGAGGGATGGTAAAGGAGAGATTAGGTAATTACCCAGGCTGCTAGGTTCAGGGTTTGCATCTGAGGGTGCAGAATCTGGTTCTCCTGCTGAGACAACAGGGAAGGAGTCTGAGGCAGGTGCCATGGAGCCATGTGTGACACACTGCGCAAGAGTGGGTACCAGTGTTGGCAAGGCCAGTCTGGTGCAATTAAAATCGTCCTTGGCTTGTCCTGTTTGATCTTTAGTAGTACCTTAGAGAGCAGAGGCAGGGGAGTAAAGGCATAAACTGATAGGTTTTTCCAGCTGAAGGATAGAGCATCCATTTTCCAAGCTAGCTTGTGGGGAATCCTTGTGCAAAATGTGTCCAGTTGATGGTTCTGGGGGGATGCAAACAGGTCTATATCTGGGCTCCCCCATTTGCTTGTCAACATGTTGAAAATCCTTGGTTCCAGTTTCCACTCGTGTGGGTCCATGAGGTTTCTGCTTACTCTGTCTGCCAGTGTATTTAGTTTTCCTGGCAGGAATTGAGCTTGTAGACTCACTTGGTAGCTCAAGGCTGTGTTCCACAGTGCCATGGCTAGTCTGCAGAGGGGGTAAGAATGTGTACCCCCCTGCTTGTTTATGTACCACATGACAGTGGTGTTGTCCGTCTTTATCATTAGTTGTTCTGGAAGAATGTGGTCCTTGAAGGCTGTCAGATCATTCTGTACAGCTAACATTTCCTTTTGATTTATATGCAGGTGCATTTTACTTGAGTTCCATTTGCCCTGAATGCACTTCCCTGCCAGGTGAGCCCCCCATGCATAGTCTGATGAGTCTGTTGTTAAGATTTGGGCAGCAGGGGGTAATGTGAATGGCAGTCCCCTGTTTTGGTGGCAGGCCTCTGCCCACCAAAGGAACTCTAGGCGTAGGCAAGGTATGACAGGAATCCTTACGTCTAGATCATGTGAATGTTGACACCATAGGCTTTTGAGATACTATTGTAGTTTCCTCATATGCAGCCTTGCATATGGAATTAGAAGAATGCAAGAGGCCATGAACCCCAAGGCTTGCAATATTTGCCTTGCAGATAGCTGGGATTTTGTGGCCACTTGTTTGACGTAGGTTGTCAAATGAATCCATTTCTCTGGCGTGAGGAAAGCCATCTGGGAAGTTGTATTCAAGCTTGCTCCCAGGAATATAATTTGTTGACAGGGTACCAAGTGTGATTTCTTTTCGTTTATGGTGAACCCCAGACAAGTGAGTACCCTTTGAACAAAGGCCAGATGATTCGAAAGAATGTCTTGGCTTTCTGCCTGAATTAGACAATTGTCCCGATATGGGTATATTTGAATATTTCTTTGCCTGCAAAATGCGACGACTGGAGCTAGGCACTTTGTGAATACCCTGGGCGCAGTACATAAGCCAAAGGGCAGTGCAGAGAGCTGATGGTGCATGTAGCCTGCCTTGAAGTGTAGGTATCTTCTGCAAGACTCCCTGATAGGGAAGTGCAGGTATGCTTTTTTTAAGTCTAGTGTTGCCAGCCATGCATCTTTGCCTAGCATAGGAAGCAACTGGTGAAGAGTCAGCACCTTGAATTTTGGAATCACCAGAAAGGTGTTGAGAGTAGAAAGGTCCAAGATAGGATGCCATGTATTGCCATTTCTGGGTACCAGGAAAAGTCTTGAATAGAAACCTTTTTCCCTTTTCCTCTTCTGGTACCAGCTGAATAGCCTTCATGTTCAAAAGAGAGAGTACTTGATTTTGGGCCTCTGCCCACTGATTTGGGGGTAGATCTGGCCACCTGCTTGGTGTTGGTAACATGTGGAAGTGAAATCTGTGTCCTTGGGACACTATATTCAAAACCAATTTGTCCTGGGTAATGAGTTCCCGGTTTCTGGCATGCAGACCAATCTTTCCGTCTAAAGGAGCATTCAGTTGGGAAGTGCTTGGAAGTTTTAAAAGCAAGCCATTGAGACAGTTTTCCATAGGGGGGACTCTTACTACTCCCAGATTTGGGAGCGGAAACCCCCCACTGCTTAGTCTTGTGTGTCCCTTGGGACTGACACCTGGGGTTTCTGCTGTCTGGGTTTAGCTTGAGAAGACCTGAAAGGGGCTGGAAAGGACCAATTTTTAGAGGGCCAGTGCCTACTAAATCTAGGAGGCTGAACTTGTAAGAAATCTTTAACAGTTTGCATAGATTTAGCTTTAACTTCCATCTTTTTAAGAACTTCCTCAACCTTGTTGCCAAACAGGCCGTCCTAATTTAAGGGAGCATCCAAAAATTTAGCTTTAACATGATCAGGCAAAGATTGCTCCTTAAGCCAAGCATGCCTTCTGAGCACAGACCCAGTAACAGCAGCCCTGCAAGAAGCCTCTAATGAATCAAATCCACATTGCAAAGTATGTTTTCCAACCTGTTCAGCAGAATGCATTAAATCCTGTAATTCTTTATTTTCAGCACAGTCAGGAATCAACATCATTTTCTTCTTAAGCAATCCAATAACATGTTGTTACTTTAACATATGAAACTGGCAGTTTAAAAGTCCTAATGGCCAAGGTTGCAGAAGTGTAAACCTTCTTACCCCATCTATCCAGCGCCCTGGAGTCTCTATCAGAGGGGGTAGGATTTTTAGCAGTAGAAGCCTTAATGCCCCTGGGTCCCTGTGAAATAGTCTCTGGATCAGCAATAGGATTTTTAAAAAGGAACTTGTGTGAATCAGGAACCCTGTAATATCTGTCAGGTTTTCTGGGAGCAGGAGGCAAAGAATCAGGGGCCAAACTAGATTCTGAAAAGGCATCATCAACAATGTCTAGTACAGCAGGTATACCTAAAGGCCTATACTGAGGCAGGAGTAAGAAATCCCTAACCCTCTTTTTTGAATCAGAAAAATCCTGGCTTTCCCAGTGGAAATGCTCCCTTAGAGTATGTAAGGTTTCACCAAAAGAAAAATCCTCTAGAGGGGAAGCAGAGGGAATAGAGTCCTCTGCATCAGAATCCTCATAAGTGGATAAGGGCAAGTCCAGATCATCAGAAGAATCAGAAAAATCAGAATCCTGGTCAGAAGATTCATAAACAACTTCAGTCTTAGGTCTCTTAGAAGGGGGAGGTTGGCTTCCCCTGATTAGAGTTATAAGATCTTCAGCCATTCTTATTATTAGATTTGAGGCATAGAGGCCTGAGCATGAGGCCTGGGCGTCGTTTTCTTAGGAATGGTTCGAGATATTGGCCTAAATGAAGAAGGAGGCGTCGGTTTAATATGCAAGTCCGTAGGCCTGAATACACCCTCAGAAGCCAGTGCCTGCACAGTGGCTCCGGACCCATACAAGGTAGAGACATCCGCACGTTCCACAGTTGAAGCATCTCACTGCATACTGGACTCCGAATGGGTCTGTCAGAAGTAGCGGGTATCAGTGGCTGCGAACTGGCGACTGGCTTAGGAGAAGCGTCATCAGCAGCTTTGGACCTTGGTGGCCTGTCTCTGTCTTTATCTTTGCGTTTTTTCGAAATCCCGGTAGTCGGATGGCTAACCGATGACATTTATTAATAATAATTAATTAAACGAATAATTGAACAGAGAACCAAAATATTTAGAGGTGAAAATATACCAACGACGGATAGTGCGCTGATTAAATAAAGCACAAAACCGACAGCAAGGTACTTTGAGGTTAGGGCCTAGGCAAGGAATACAGTATGAATGAAAATCTTTGTGAGGTATTTGCTTTCCACAAGTAATGCACTTACTAACTTTTACTGACTTTGGTAGGGAGAAGGAAAAGTTTCCCCAACGGGGTACTTAGTTTTAGTTGAAGACTTCGGTTCTGAAACTCGAAAACGAAAATTTCAGGAGTCGGCCGACCGGCACTTGCAAACTGCTCCTGCTTCGGGCACTGCACGGCATGAAAGACAGATGTAATGGCATCAGCTGCATGCTTTATACCCCTGACGACCTGACATCATGTAAGAAGGGACAGCAACCGACGCAGGACCCAAGACTTTGTTAATCAGGCCGACTGAGGGCTACTGCAAGCAGACACCCCAAATATGACGACTGCAACAGTGAAACATGAAGAACATCACTGAACAGTTAGATAAAGTGCAAAAAATATACTTATTAACTCTATTTCCAGACTGTTTGAGAAGCACTGATGTGACAGAAGAGAAGTCTTAGTGCCAAGGAAGCTGAAGGGGTGTGATGATCTAACAAATACTAGGACGCGATTTTGTAAAACTTGAGTCCTGTCAGAAGGAAGGCTCACAAAGCAGTTTGTCATGTCCAGATAGCATCCTATGAACCAAGCTGATGATGTGATTTGTTACAGTTGACTGAGATACCAAAGGCTAGACACAGCTGTAGCAAGGAATCTCTCGCTGCTATAATGGACTTGTCGGATGCAGCAGTGAGAAGCCAAATGTCCAAATATGGAAATACTCAGATCCCTTTTAGTTGCTAATGGGCTGTGACAACTGCCATGTACTTGGTAAACAACTGGGGGCGGGGAGTAGTGAGACTGAAGGGCAGGGCTCTCAAGTTAAACTGACTGACTCCCAATCAGAAGCAGAGAAACTGCCAAGATGCTTTAGCAGTTTAAATCCTGGACTTGCATTAAGCATATCCAATTGTTTGCCTTTAAGAACGGCAAAATCGTATGCACCATAAGTATTCAGAATGGGGTCTTCTTGAGGTAGGAATTTAGGCCACTGAGATCTAGAACTGGCCTGAGGGTTTTGTTTTTCCTTGGAACCAAACAGAATTTTGAATAGGTTCCTGCTCCTCTCTCGCTTAGTGGGATGTCCTGAATGGCTTTTTTTCCCAACACAGTGACAAGCTCTCATTTTACAAGACTAATAATGTGGGATGTCTGGAAGCAGATGTGACTGATTGGGAAGAGGATGGGAAATGGGGATCATGTAACCTCTGGTACAAATTCTCTCACCTGGATGTCCTGCATGGGGGCCATGCATGGAGCTGAATGAAGAGCTAAGTATCCCCTGACTGCTCTCAGAGGGGAACAGTTGGACAAGCCATCAGGGACATTGAGATAACTTGCTTTAAAAGGGACCCCACAATTTCTGGTTTTGCAGATGACTCTACCTCTTAGCTAGGGTCCAGTGAAGGGGTAACCTCTTCTGTGGCAGCACCTGTCAGAGAAGTCGTCAAAGGGCTGTTGGGGGTTTTGAAACAATAGGGATTTGAATCCCTTCTGATGCTGGTTGTAGGATCTTTGAAGAGTCTCAAATCAGACACCTAGGGCAGACGTTGCCCTTCTTGTTCATATCTCATTTTATCTTTTACCATAGATCCAAACAAAGACGACCCATTAAAAGGGGCAATGATGAATGACACCTTGAAATTGTCCACAAAATCCCAAAAAAGGAGCTAAGTATGATGCCTCAGTGCAATACCTGCCCCTGCTGCTCTGGCTGCTCCATCAGCTGTGTCATGGAACAGCCACATGAAAAGACTGGTGATGTTCAATACTGTACTCATGTGAGTCTCAGTCTGTTTCCTAGATATGGCTCTAGATGACTTTTGCAGAGTGTCTAAATCTCTCTGGAAGTTATTCTTGTACGTGGCATAGTTTAATGATCTCAGGACAAAGGTACTCAAGAAGCAGGTGTAGTTTTGTATCCTGTCTAGTGCTTTAGAACTCCTTATTTACGGGATGGACAGTAGTTGTGCTGACAGCTTTCTCCTGGTGACTACTACAACCATTGAGTGCACCAAAGGGCCCTTGGTCCAGTGCGGTCTATCCTTAGAGAGAAAAAGTACTCTATATGGCTACTAGGTGATAGCCTTAGTAGAGACAGATTCCTGCCATACCCTCCTAGTAGTCAAATCTATAAGACAGCCAACTGGAGGGTCCACCCTAGAGGTAAAAGAAGGTGCAGAACAATAAGCCTCACACAACACTTCCTTATGGGGGGGCAGTAGGCCAAGATCCCCCATGATGAAATAATTCATGGATTTTGCCAAATGTGGCATCTTCATGAAGGGATGGGGGAACCCATGATCATCCAAGTCGATATCAGAAATAAATGTAAGGTAACTGACTCTGTGGGGGGAGTCCATATACTTTCTTTTGCAAGCCTTTTTCCTGGGAATATCTGGAGGAGGGTCTTGACCCAATCACAGCAGACTCTGACTAAACCTAAGCAGGTTCTTTCAGGCTTTTCTTTCTGCTCTGTCCCAGGGTGCCACAAGCTGGAGCTGAATTTGAAGAAGGCTCTGCAAACACTCGCTAAGTGGGGAGGTCATCCTTTTGGCAGCCTCAATGGCCGATCCAAAGTATGTCAGCATTTGTGATACCCAAACCATCTTAGCTTCCATCCCCACCAAAGTGGACATAAATATCACCAAAGAAGAAGCCCTGTTACTGATGAACCAGGTGGCCCCAAAATAAAGATCAAAGCTGCTGCGTTGAGCGCCGATGACTTTGACATTGATAACAGCAACAAAAAAGTTTGTACTGAGGATGGTGATGAAGACTTGACATTCAGCCTTCAGCTCTGAGACCCTTTTGATGTTATACAAGGTAAGTGTCACGGCTGAGGTGAAGGCATCCGTCAGTGCTAAACACACTGGCTCTGGCTGATCTGTAAGCTCCAAAAACCATCAGGGACAAAAACAGGTGATTGTGGACCAATCCAATCCACTGTAGAAAATGAAGGGGGACGGGATTCCACCCATTTGACGCTAAGCCTTCAGTCCTCATCATTCAATTTCCAGTAAATATCTGATGTACTCTTGAAGGAAGAGGCAAACCAAGGGAAGCAGAAAATAGAAGGCAGGAGACCAAAAAGCCAGACATCTTCCTCTGATGAGTGTCTGAAGAAAGTTTTTTTTTTTTTTTTGTAGAAAACCGTCTTTAATTATAGTGTTATAAGGGGGTCATTAGTCTCATGTATCGAAGTCAGTGATGAAGTTGGAAGTACCAGGACTTGTTTCAGACTCTGGTGCCAAAGAAAAGCCTTTTCTTTGTTTTTACTCTTTCATGACACGCTTTCTTTTCATTATCCCATTGCTTACATTTTGCAGGCTTACCTGCATTACCAGACTGTGTTTCTGGAGGAAAGAGACCTTTACGGATGAGTTTGCTCCTCCATTTGGTTAGGGAGAAAGGCCGAATGGCCTTGCATATGGCACAATTCACAGATAAATGAGCCAATCCCAGGCTCACCAAACAGAGATCGCTGATATCATGGAATTACATTTTTTGGCTACACTTTTTGAAGCCCTTGTCCTCCGTATGAAGTAAAGCAGTAAATGCCAAAAACAAGTTATAACAACAAAATACCAAAATTGGTTCAAATTACTAAAAAAATTAAGAAATAGGGAAAACTGCACATTTTTATATATCAGGGAGAGAGAGAATGATTATGATGATGTTAAACATCCTGCCTAAAGCTGTGAAGTATATGCTCTAAAAAAGTGATGGAGAGAGAAGGCTATAACATCATGCAAAAATGTAAAAAAAAATGCAGCACTTAGTTTTGGCAGGTATAGATCCATCTGAACACAAATAGCAAACAAGATCTGAGGGCACAAAGGAAACAGGGGCATCGTGAGAGATTTTCTTAAAGGAGCATTGGCAGAAGACTAGACTGGATCCAACAAGTGGCTCATTTCCAAACAGTTGGATCGGGCAGTCTGGACGGAATAGAAACCAGTCACTTCACCAAGGGATCCTCCCCCACAACAGAGCTGCATTCCAAGGAGTGATGGGCCCCTCATTCCTCCTGCTCATGTTACCTAGAAGTTGGTCTGCAAGGAAACTTCCTTTCCTCATCCATGACATGGGCAGGGAGTCCGTGACCAGGAGGACATCCAGCAACACCTGAAGTCCATGACTGAACAGTGTCTTCCTGTCAAAAAGAGAATCCAGTAAAATGTTTCCTAGGTCATTCCCCCAAAGGGAGCAAATGCAGCCAAGTCAACCTATGCAGGCACACCACCACTATGACAGCTATAGTAAAACTGTCCAGGATTCCACGATTCCAAAACAGGCCTCAAGTCTGGCCAGAACACATGCTGCCAGGACAGCCTGGAACATGGACAGATGATTTGCATTGTTGAAGGCTTTAAGCTCAAATACGGCAGAGGAATACAACCCATAAAGGGCATCCTGAGTACTCCCACTACCCAGTCTGGGGTCTAGATCACACAAGGATTTGTGGAAGTGGAACTGCAGGTTCAACATGTGCAGGAAGACAACCTGTCTTCAGAAGAAAAGATCTCCACACTTGGCATCCTCAGGACTGCTAGATGCACAGTAGCAGCGAATGGATTCATTTCAGTACTCCATGACCACACAGAAGTCATGTTTCAGGTAAAGAGACAAGGTCTCACTCCAATACGCCAGAAGACAATATAGTGTATCAGTCTCCTGACCTCCTGGGAGCAGCAGCACAAGAGAACACCCTGAGAATTGTGTGCCAACATTAAATGTTGGTCCCTATGAATAGACTACCAAGTTGATTAGACAAGACATACCCAGGTTGGCTTCAAGCCTACATCCGGTCAAAGTTCCACATAATCTTAAGGAATCAAAGGAACTAGAGTTTCCAAATTAGTTGTCCTTTTCAGAAACAAATGTCTCCATACTTGGCTTCCTCATGAACCATACTCACAGGGCATCTTGAGTGACCCCCCCCCCCCCATCTGGAGTCTAGATCACAAGAATTTGTGGAAGTGCAGGTTCAACATGCATTAGAAGGCAGTGGGGTTCAGGAACTTCAAAACTCTGTCTTCAGAAGACATTGCCTCCAAACATGGCTTCATCATGGAAGACTACAGACTGGGATCAAGGATTTGGGGAGAATGACTGCAGGGACAGGTACCTAATCTCTCACACCTGTGCAGTGGACCCTGACACAGACTCATCATGTGACTTCTCCTTAACTCATTCAATCTTACAAGTTGCGTTCCACTCCATGACTGCAGTAGCACTTGTGTGGGATGCCTCTTCTCAATTATGCCTATCATTCATAAAAAAAGTAAATCAGTACTGACAAAGGAGTTTAGTCGTGGTAATTGAATCTAGGCTACTCAGTGTGTTGCCAATAAAGAATTTAATTTAAAAGAACAAGGAAGGCAAAAACACTATCCTGCATGTTCAATTTACAATTTTTTTTCATATTTAATGTCAGTAAGGCTTAAAGCTCCATACAACTGCTATCCAGCACAAAATAATTTAGTATTTCATTGACATCATGTTGAAAAGTATGCACGAGTTAAACTGGGCATACCAGTTCACATGGGATTATCAAACTGCCCTAGAAATAGCCTTCCAAAATATCATTCTATTATCATTCTGATAATGAGCAAACCTTGTGAATGCTTGATAAATAAATTAAACAGCTGGTCCAAGTTTCTGGTATACTGATTTTTTTTCTATCATGTGAATAGCCATTGCGTATGCAAGAAATACTCAAGCTTGGTTTTGATACTTTAGAAAAAAATCAGAAATCTAAGAAAAAAATGATATAAATAGAAGTTATGTTTGCCAAGAACAAAGTGTTAGTCTTTAGGGATAGTATGCCACTATAATAGTGACTATATGAACTTTTACACATTAAAATAAGTAACTCTGCGAATTTCAAGCCTCCTAGAACACGCAGGTTCAAAAGATTCCAAACTTAACTTCTCAAGCATGACACTAAGGTTTCATAAAGGAAAAAGAATGCTCTAGCAGTCAAAGAAATCCTTGACTGGATGGGTTGTTTCAGTGTTGACAAGATAATGTTGTTGTTTGTCTTTCGGCTTTTTCCCGGTAAGGGGTCACCCAACCTTCAACGAAGGCATGCCCATTTACGAACACGTCTTTCGAATGCTACCCAACCGCGGGGAGGACATGCAGACTCCACACAGATGGCACTCCCAAGCCAAGCCGAGAATCGAACAGGAGAACCTCGTGCTGTGAGGTAACAATGCTACCGGCGTACCACTGCGGCATAAATAGTGTAGACAAGACAATAATGCTGACAAATGAACATTTACTGAAGAGTAAAACAAGCCTGTCTCACCCAGGTAGTTAAGTATATGGGAACTACATGAGAAAAAGGATGAGGATCAAGCCCCTTTATCGACAAATGGAGACCATTCTAAGTAGTTAAACAGCAATTCCTACTAAATAATATTTCTGCTTTTTTTGAAAAAAAAAATTAAAAACACTTCATAGGACAAAGAGTTGTCAAAATAAATTAACAAATCCTCAGAGTACAAAGATTACAAAATCTAAAAAAAATTTACATCACTGAAAAAGAGAGATACCTTCTTCTTTCAATGAATATAAGGCTTACTTTACACCATTCCTTGGACACAGCAAGTTTTTCGCAAGCCAATCTCAGCCTGAATGACAATGATTTTTCATGCTCCCTCCAATGGCCCAGACACACTTGGTATCCATTATTACTATAACCTCTACCCTCAGCTTTCTTTTTTATTATTACTGCAAATCAAGCTACTGTTTCAGTAACAGAGGTCAGTACTCACAAAACTAAATCTCTTAAAAAGAGAATATTTCAAAAGTACAATGAATGTTCACACTAAAGATGAAAGTCTGACTGTTTTACTAATGAAGGATAAACAAGGCTGTCTTAAAAAAAAAAGGGAGGATGGTCAGGCAAGAGAATTCAACCAAGACCCTTTTATTAACATTTCACCCAAAAGAGCCCCCTTCTTTTGGAAATAAAAAAGGAGGTTTCTCCTTTAGCCTTCCCTAGTGATCATAAGTGAGAGAGAGCAAACCTAACCAAAAATGGAACCCTATCTATGAAAAAGAGAAGACAACCAAAGAAATGTTATTCTGCATCAAAGGTACCATGTACCTGGCATGGAAGAAGACCCCTCAACCAAAGATGCGATGCTCTCAAACATGAAAGCATCCTTCAAGGAATGCAATCCCATTTGAAAAACCCATTCTGTCAAAGAAGTCTTCAGCAGGCCTCTCTACCTGGGACAATCTTAGTCAGGACTGTGTGTAAACACACCACAGTTGGTGCCTGCCAACAAAGACAGGGCATCTGCTGTACTTAAAAGGCAGTATCCCAAAGGTAACCCCAGCAAGTTTGTTATGGACTGGGAAGCCCATAAGCCCAGAGACATTACCAAGCCCCAAAGGGGCTTCACTTCTCCAACAAGAGTGTGGAGGAGGAAGAAAAACTAGAACCTAGATATAAACTCTATCTGAAGGACCGAAGCCCAAACGTGGTAAAATCAAGTGTCTTCTTGCCCATCATGTCTGCTGGAGACGAGAAAGCAAATGAACTGTGGAAGTGGAAAGTGCCTCCCCAGACCATCTAAAAGTCAAACTGGGGATATCTACAGAAGCAGTCAGCCCAGTTTGACCAGAGTGACACAAAGTCCAGACACGAGGAGCAGCAACAGAAAAGCAAAGGTGTTTCTAGATTACAAAAATAACATCTACTAATGTTGGATCCAAAGGAGAGACCGCAGGATGTTGCAGGAGCACTTGCATCACAAGGAATCATCTGAACAGAGGCAAAGGAGGGAGCAAGCTCTTGTGCTTGCCCTCATCCAGGATAAAAGGTCTCCTCCAACTTCCAACAGGAACTGGTCAGATTTAGGGAACTGCAGCCTTCCTGTGTTCCAACAAGAGTGATGAGAAGAGGTTAATGTGCACCTAGGCATGAGCATACTATCAGCACAAGGGAACAGTTCGGCAGACAAGCATCCAGTAATGATGGCACACATGCTAGAGGCAGTGCATGGTGAGTAAATCCTCATGTTAACTAGCGCAAACATCCTATGCAGGTCCCTGTGTGTGAACTACCAGACTCACGAGTCAAGCACTTGATAAAAGCTGAACCAGTACCCAAATCCTCAGATAAGCTGCAGGCCTTCCCTGTGAACAACTGATGCACTATCATTTGTAAAACCACTGCTCTCCTTCAAATGACTTGAGAACACACTTCATCTATAACCTACTCACTAACATGAAAACACACATGCTACTTAGCCTCCCAAACTCCCCCAAAATGTAAACTTAACTTTATGGTTGCAGAAGACAGAGGGGAAAGGAGAAACTTTGCTCTCATGCAATTAGTAATTCTACTGTTTTTAAGAAAAGCTAACCTACACACTGTTAAGAGATCACAACCAGTTGTGTTTAGCCAATAAGAACCTGACCAACTGGTCCTCAGTCACCTGCCATTAAACAAAGCTTTAATCTGTGATGAGGGCTCATACAGCAACTTCTCGCCAACCACTCCAAAAATGGCCAAGGTAGAAGTCCTAGGAGATGAAGTTGTTGTGTCTTTCGGCTTATCCTGGTTAGGGGTCGCCACAGCGGAACTCCGGTCCGCTAACGTTTGGTAGTGGATTTTTACTTGCTGAGTTACCAGCCCTGACTCACAACCTTCAATGAAGGCACACCCATTCATGCATGCCTCCACACAGAAGACGCTCTAGCTGAGAATCGAATGGGACAACGTCTTGCTGTGAGGTGACAATGCTACCGCAGCACCACTACTGCGTCCTAGGAGATATAGTCTTGGCCGCAAAAAAAAATAATAATTAGGCTGGATGGAATTAGGGTGGAGCAAATCAGGTTGGGGGAAGTACACTAACACTGCAGCATACATCCCTTTAAACTGGGAGTAAGAACTGAACCTCTTCAAGGTCTTGAAAATCATTCCCTGAAATGGAGGATCACCATGGGACTTAGCCTCTTCTATTCAAGGAAGCCCCTATTCTCTGACAGACTCGGAGAACCATGGAAAGTAAGAACATGACTCCAAGGAGGACAAAATCCCAAAGTTTTAAGGTGCTAAGATAATGATCTACCGACCAGACGAAGGGAAAAGTTTTCCTGTCAATCTTGCAAGGAGGCATACTTCTGTCAGTTTACAGCCAATTCCAAAACAACTTAGAAGATAAATCTTACTTCAGTTACCAAATGCAAAAGGTATGTGAGCACCGGAACTTTAACAGCAAAGAATTATGCAAACAGAAAAAAAGAAATGTTAGGTAAAAAGATATACATTCAGTGAGTGATATGAAGTGCACTGTCACAGTTGCACATCTGCCCCCAAGAATGAGAACTTCTAAAAAGGAAACAAAATCCTGATGGAAAGGAGATCCCAGTCTCATGAGTCATTACAGAAGACGCTTCCTTGATTTTGGAAGAACCCCTTTCCCTTGGAATCACTCGAGAACCTATATGTGTTTTTGCATGTACAGTCTACGAAACTTACAGTTAGGATCTGTACTGGCTGTCCATGTGAGAAGGACATTCTCCTTGCAAGGCTGAATTGTTGTGCATCTGCATATTAACTCCTCTGCTACAGCAGCATCCCTTTATTAGTGTCTCAAGTGTTCCTGCTAGGTCTTGTTTTAGGCAGCAATCACCTTAGGTGTTTCCATCTCGCAGGGACTGCATAGTCTTAATATCTGGTTCAATGTATAAGTTTGGCACTTGGACATAAAATCAAGAAAATTAACGATCCTTAATGAAAGATTTGAGGAGCTGCATACCTTCTTACTTATCCTAACACTATGGATTCTTTTTTTTAGGTGAAAGATGCTATGAACCTTGACTTTTACTGGTGCTATTGGATACACCTTGAAAAGCTCATAATGAGAAGGGAATTGCTCAAAGCTATTCTTCTTTTCTTTTTTCAACAACTTGCAATATCTTTACATCTGAGTGGAAGCATCCTGGACTCCTAGCGAAAATGCATTTTGGCCATTAAGCTGACTGTTACAGCAAAAGTGACATCCTCAGTACAGCAGCCTGATGTCTTGTTCACTTAATCATTATGATCTACAAAGAGGAATGTATCTGCCTTTAAGTAAAAAGTCTTCTTTCTTCTTCACTTAAGATAGGAGAACTTTTGCTATTCCTTAAAAAAGGCAAGCAGCAGCATTAGTTGGCTTAACAAAAACAGCATTACAGGTGAACCTTTGCTTGCCAAGCTTCATCACACTGGGAAAAGGACTATGTGATGTAGATCGCCTTCTATATCCAGCGGAAAAGAGAGGACCATTTCTACAAACAGGCAGTAATCCACAGCATGCATCTAATTAGTGAAATTTTGAACCAGTATCACAGTAGTGAAGAAAAATACACAAATGAAAGTTCTGGTAGGAAGTCTTCTTCAGAGAAGGTAGCCTAAAACAAAACATATCTAGAAAAGTTCTCAAGGAATGTAAAGATGTGGTAGCCACCACTTCATTTTTAAAACCACATAGTGAGAAGGCTGAAACAATGAACAAATCCTAACTTTTTGATTTCATGAAGAATGACCTACTACAGGGAGGCTGGCATTTTCCGCCCTCTGAAATGAGTCTTACAAGATTCAAATTAATGGAAAACTTTTTTTCTGAATCTACTGGTCTCCTACCAGGCTTGGTCATTTAGTATTTCTGCCATGTCTGAACAGCTGGTCACCAGTTTCTTTTTACCTCCACATTTTGCATACCCTGCTTTTCACTTTCTATTTTGTGTAGCTTCTTTAGCTGCAAGATAGTAAGCAAGATTAAGTTTCCTTACTTTTTTGTCATTATGAAACCCTGTACAATCTTACAACCTTCAATGTTTAAAAGGAGAGCCCAGATGAAAGAAGCACTGTGCGTGGACATTTCTTGCTCACTATGTCTACTTCAAGGGCATGTACTAAGTTTGGCGAAGAAGTCACAGCACTAACTCAGAGGCAGAAGGCTGGATAATGAAAATACATTTCAGCACTCATCTAGATAGCTGTGAAAAGAAACAGCAAGTGATCAATGGCTTGAAAGGGGCAAGAACAACTTAAGAAGGCATCTGCCAATTTTGATTTTACAGAGGAAATTGCTATAATGCACAGAATCAACAGAACTGGCAAGGAAAATGCAGACATCATCAATACCACACACAATTTATCCACAGCTACCTCCACCCTTCTATGCTGCAGTAAGCAGAAGACAGGAAAAATAGTATTTTCCTGTGTGTTAAAACAAGCTGAACTGTAATATGCTCCATTTCCAGAAGACCCAGATACTGCCTCCATATCTGTACATAAAGGAAATGAAGGCATCAATTAATAAGTCTGAAAACATTCAAATACCTGTGGTTATGAAATAAGAAGAGAAAGATGGCCCCGTTGGTAAGTCTAACAATAACAGCCAAGCAGCTCTTCTGTGTTTAAATTCCAAAGGAAGGACTGATTACTAGATTAAATATCTTATCAGAAGCTTAGTCTTCCAGCTCTTTATAGTAAAGAAAGGCAGCCTGAAGCAGTAAATTTGAATGTGGGCACTTTTTTTCCAAGGCTTTGAACCATGATGTAGGGAAGCATGTCATCTTGAAGGTAGTTTCAGTGAACACAGAGAAATCAAAGGCGGTTTGTTGAAACTACTTTCATCAGTATCAGAGATTGCCTTTTTATCCACTATTGTGTGATTATCAGAATTGGTATATATAATTTCGGGGTGGGGTGCAGGGTAGCTTGAACCCTGCTGCAAAAGAATTATTTTAATGTTTGCTGAATGCGGTTTCTGTGAACTGCTTTCGTTTTTGTGTGTGTGTGTGTGTGTGTGTGTGTGTGTGTGTGTGTGTGTGTGTGTGTGTGTGTGTGTGTGTGTGTGTTTGCTCAAACTGCCTTCAAAAAATCGAAATGAAACCCAAGTGGGAGATGAGGTGAGTTCCCAATCAACCAACAAAGCATCCATCACCAAAACATGCAATGGGTTCAGTTGTAAGAAGAGAAGAGCCATCCAAAAAATTAGTAGAAGTACCACCATTACCACAGCTCCCAACAAAAGGGGTCCAACTTTAGAAGGTCTATGAGCTTGTGGTAGCTTTGAAACTATTAGTCCCTCACAAATGAGCACAATGTACACATTCTCATGTCTGCATATGACACTGTGAAGACAGCAGTAGTTATTATACCCAGAAGACAAAAAAAAATCCATGCACAGACTCTGCAATATGCCATCATCCAGACTATCAAATCCTTCTTGAGCTCTATCCCAGTACAGGAACTACTGACACGACTATGCCCTATAAATGGTATCCCTTGACAAGCAGTCAGATTAGTTCTCCCAATTTCCAGTCACCCCCTAATGGAATGCAACCATTATAGCACTCACTAAATTAGTCAGAGAGTATTCCTCCCAATTTATGGTCACCCACAGGGAATGCAAGCCTAATGGCACCCACCCCAGGGATATTTCTATGGAGTCCCTGGACAGGGTTATCAGAAGCCTGCTGTTTAGTTCTGGGTACATACCAAGACCCTCAGCCTGCAAAGCAATGCTTTGGGTAGAAATGCCAACACATTTTTGACTCTGACACTAAGGAAAGGAGGCTTGTGAATAGCACTTGCTTTCTTGGAGGGAACTGCAATGTTGTTGTGATGCTTTTACACTTCTTAGACAGCATCCATGATGAATGGCTCAACAACCAAGGCACCTCTATATTTTTACTTGGATATGTTGGAAGGTGCTTTTTTGTGGGGGGTAGTGCAAGTCCAGACCATGCTGGACTCCATCAGCTTGAATGAATCACCAAATGGGAAATTATCAGTTAGGGGGTGAACTTGGAGATGGATTACTAACTGTTCTCTTCCTTCTCACAGACAATGGCTTACATTTTTCTGACACCTGAGGGGAATCAGATACAGAAGTCTCATGTCTGCAACACCTCCAAGCACTGTCTCATGTAAAGTCATGTGTGCTCATCATATGTGGCACATGACAGAGCGAGGCATCTAATGAGCTTGACACTTGCTCAAGTCATATTCTCCGAGAGTGTGCTCTCAAACCTGTGACTCAAACTCCCATACGTGGGGTGGGACAACCCAATGCAACACCCTAAAGTGTCTGTCTGGTCCTGCTGGGTCTAGGAAGAAACTATGGAAGGGAAGAACCTGACCTTGACAACTCGACTTTAGATGGCTGCTTCTCAAGATGAACTTGGTCAGTTCCAGCAAATCAACCAGGGAATGAGTAATGCCAGCTTGCTCCACCAAATGCACTTTTCCAAAATGTAAGCCAGAAGTGCACCTCCTCTGGGTCTCTTCTTCTCAGCTGAGGTGCAGAACTGGCATGGCCTCAAGCCAATGTTAACTGAGGAAGACATCATGTGTGAGGTCCTAAACGTCACTTTGTAAATTAACTTTCATCCTGAATGGTATGCTGTAACTTACCCTCCAAGCTTCTGTCCCACTGGAAATGCTCCAACTGATGCCTGGGACTGTGTTGAGGAGTCTCCCACTGGCTCCTGAGCAAGGCATTCTCAACTACAGACATTTTTCTAGTCATATGAGAGCCAACACATTTTTTCTGCAAACATCAGGGTTGAACTCCTGGCAAATGTGACAATACTTGACAAGACAAAATGTCAGAGTAGATTTCAGTTGGTAATTTGATGGCCCAAAGAACACATCAGTTATAGCTACTAGCACAGCTGTTTTAAAAACCAGAACGCTCCAAATAAACAAAATAAGTTTATTCAAAGAATGACTTTGTATCAGTATCAAAACAAAGTTTAAGCCCCAATCTCAAATTATTTTCTGGAAGCCACAGATACTGAATTATTTTTCAGGAACAGCAGTAGTTTAGGAAAATAAAAAGAAAAGGAGCACCTTAAGTTCAATGAGCAGGTAAAACAGAAAAACTGAACCATAAATGTGGAATAAACAAGTCTCTTTCAAAATAGATAACATATATAATCTAATACTAAAGGCAGCTTTACCTGCAAAGTAGAAAAGCCCTTGGTTTATAAAGAGTCTAGACATTTCCTTTTACTTAGTATATTTCTTACTCAGCTGTCTCATGCCACAGCTCCATTTCTAGTGGAGGCTTGTACAGAAAAGCCTCACATTTACAAATCTCAAATATACTAATGACAAAGTCAATTAATTATTTACACATATTCAGTCTTTCGGAAAATTCCATCAATGTGGTATTTCTTTTTTCAGAAAGGGGCAAGAAAAGAGGTGCCAAAATGTAGGGAACAGCCAGAGAAAACAAATGTGAATAAAACAAAGCATTAGCATAACACTAGCAAAAGAAAAGGAGTAGAATATTGAACAGAGTAGGGGTAAAGGAAACTACATAAAGGAACCTTTAAAAATGAAAGACCGAGTGCTGTGAAAAAGTATTCAGTTGCTTGACTAATGCAAATTATGTAGTAAAATACTAGAATGTAAATAAGAAGTTATGTTCTTACCATAACGTTCCATGTGAATTGTTCATCTCGCCTTTGTTCTTACACACGGGTTCGGAGCCGATCCTCGGCTCCGAGTCTGCCGTATCACTAGCTCTGCATCTTCGAGAAAGCTCGAGGCACAGTAATATCCCATGATCCTCAGGTGCTAACCCTCAGATCTAGTTTGCTATACCACAAGAATCCCTTTAGAACTGTGTCTTGAACACTTATAAACAGATACTACACACTGTCTGGAACCCTGCCCTCAACTAGAGGATAAAAGATGCCATTACTAATGTACAATAATAAGCTGAATGCTAACATCTGGAAAAGACTGAAAAGGAATTCAGTCAAACCCGTTCTCCCAGACTGCAGGACGGGGGATGGAGGGGGGGGGGGGGAGTAAGAACAAAGGCGAGATGAACAATTCACATGGAACGTTATGGTAAGAACATAACTTCTTAATGTGAAATTGTTCAATCTCACCGTTTGTTCTTACACACGGGTAGCGCCCCTAGCTCCTTTTTCCTGGGTGGCTCAAGGGAGAACATTCCTGAGTACAGTGGAACCAAACGTCGCCCTGCCCCTGGAGCTTTTGTCTAGTTTATAGTGGGCGATAAAAGTATGTGGTTTTGCCCAAGTTGCCGCTGCACAAATGGTATCTAAAGGCAAACGAGCGGTATGGGCTGAAGAGGTAGCGATCGCCCTTGTAGAATGAGCTCTGGGTTTCAAAGGGAGTTGCTGTTTCGATTCAGCATATACAAAATTTATGCAATCTGAGAGCCATTTGGATAAGGTAACCTTCGTTACTGCCTGTCCTTTCCTTTGGTCAGCATATGAGACAAATAGTTGGTCTGACTTTCTGTACTCTTTTGTCCTATGTAAGTAAAATCTCAGTTGCCTGTGAATGTACAATTTGTGCAATGTGCATTCTAACTTATTGGAATGGTTTTTAAAGAAGGTAGGTAGTTCGATAGACTAACTGATGTTTTGAATCGAACAAACCTTCGGAAGGAAGGACGGATTGGTGCTCAAGGTTACTCTATCTGGATGAAAAATCATGTACGGGGGTCGGATAGATAGAGCCTGCAACTCTGAAACTCTCCTGGCGGAAGTGATGGCAACCAGAAAAAGTGTTTTCCATGAAAGAAATTTTAATGGAGTTGTGGCTGCTGGTTCAAATGGGGGCAACATGAGTTGTGACAGCATGAGATTAAGATTCCAAGGGGCTACTGGATTACGAAAGGGGGGACGGAGGTGAAAGGTACCTTTCATGAAGGCTTTACAAAGCCTGTGGGACATAAGAGAACCATCTTCACGGCCAATATGAAAATTGGATATAGCCACCAGTTGAACCCTTATCGTGGACGTTGATGCTCCTTCCTGAAAAAGTGTGGTAAGAAAATATAGTATCTTGTGTACTGGAGCCCCGAATGGATCTATACCATGTTTGGAGGCCCAGTGCGCAAATCAATGCCATTTGTTGTTGTACAATTTCCTTGTAGATGGTTTGTGAGAAGATACAATAATTTGTTGTACTGCAGGGGATAGTACCTCCGACCTAAGATGGGAAGTGGAGCAGCCAAGCTGTCAGTTTGAGGGACTTGAGGAAGGTGTGAGGAACTCCCGACGAATGTGTCAACAGATCTGGCTCCGGGTCCAGCATCCATGGTTGCTCCACTTGATGAGATTGAAGGAAGGGAAACCAGATTTGTCGAGGCCAGAATGGGGCTATCAGTATTACGGTCCTGTCCAGACGTTTGGCTTTCTGCAAGAACCTGGGAATTAGTGGAACAGGAGGAAAAGCGTAAAGGAGACCCAGGGGCCAATCGTGTACCAGTGCGGTCCCTGGGGACACCCCCCGGAGGGGGTAACAGGGCAAAGTAGCTTCTGCCTTTGGCATTCAATGGGGATGCAAACAGGTCGCAGCAAGGCTGGCCCCATCTGTGGGAGATCTCTTCCGCCACTCGAGTTTTGAGGGACCACTCGTGAGGGAACAGGATGGCTCTGCTCAACCTGTCCGCAATTACGTTGGAAGTTCCCGGGATGTGCGTTGCTATCAGAAAGCGTCCAGTGGACTTTGCCCATTGCCAAATTCTGAGGGCCTCTCTGCATAACGGGTAAGATCTGGTTCCCCCTTGCTTGTTTATGTACCAGACCACTGACATGTTGTCTGTCTGAACTGTCACTGTTCCCTGAGGTAAGGACTTGTGAAAGTGTTGCAACGCTAGAAACACTGCCCTCAGCTCTAGAACACTGATGTGCAGATTGTACTCCATGTTGGACCATTAACCTTGGACTGTTTGTCCCTGAAAAAATCCCCCCACCCTATCAGGGAAGCGTCCGTGATTAGAGTTGCTACCGGACTGGGTAATACAAACGGTCGTCCTAGTGTTAGATCTTGACTGTGTATCCACCACAAGAGATCCTTCTCGTAAAAATTCATGATCAAGATTTCGTGAGATAGTGGAAGTTGTCAATACGACCACTGGGCGAATAGCATCCATTGAAGAATCCTCATATGCATCCTGCCTAAGGGAACTACAATAAAGAAGGCTGCCATCAAGCCTAGTACTCTTAATATTTGCTGTGCAGGGACTCTCTTGCTCTGGAGAAGGACCGAAATTTGATGTCTGAGGTCTGACACTCTTGGTGGGGGGAGAGTAACTTGAGCCAGGGAGGTGTCTAGCTGTGCTCCTATAAATAAGATACGCTGTGACGGCGATAAGACAGACTTTCCAAAATTCACCGTTATGCCTAGCGAAGAGCAGAGACTGATGGTGTAATCCCTGGCTTGTAGAAGACGATACTCGGTGGTGGCGGATAGGAGCCAGTCATCTAGATAAGGAAACACCCGGAATCCCCTTCGTCTCAAGTGAGACGCTACTACTGCCATGCATTTGGTGAACACCCTGGGGGCTGAGGTGAGACCAAAGGGCAGAGCGCGAAACTGGAAATGACTGGCTCCCAGCCAGAAGCGCAGATGATCTCTGGATGCCCTGGCCATCTTGATATGGTAGTACGCGTCTGAGATCTATAGAGCACATCCAGTCGCCCTTCTGCAGAAACGGAAGGATTGACTGTAGCGTGACCATCCGGAACTTTTCCTTTTTCACGAAGGCATTTAATTTGCTGAGGTCCAAAATTGGCCTCCAGTCCCGTTTTCTTTGGAACTAAAAAGAACCTTGAGTAAGTTCCGGATCCTATTTGGTCCGCCGGGACTGGTTGGATGACTCTGTTTTCGAGCAACCTTCCTATCTCTACGGTTGCCTGGTCTCGCAGACTGGGTGGAACGTCTGGGAGCTTTTTGGAGTTGGGTGGCATTTTGATGAAGGGAATGTTGCAGCCTCTGGTAACAATGCTTTTTACCCAGGAACCTGATGTAAGATTTAGCCAGGCCTCCGGGTATAAAGCCAAGCGACCCCCGACTGCCTCCAGAGTAGGACAGTTGGGCCTGCACTCAGGAGTGCTGGAAGGGCTTCCCAGAGAAAGTCTCTCGTCGCCCTGATTTTGCAGACCCCCTCTGCCGGCTGGGCGGCGTCTTCTGTTTCTTCCCCCTCCTCTGCCTCTGGAGGGAGCATCACTTTGGGTGTGCTGAAAGGATCCCTGAGTCTTTCGGAACCACATTTTTCCTCCTCGTTGCCCTTTAGGGTAGGGTCTAGATGGGATGGAAAAATGGACCCCTACGGCAGACAGGGTCTTCCCTTCTTGTTCACACCTCGTGAGAGTCTCCTTTACTTTGGGCCCAAACAAGGAGGCACCATCAAAGGGGGCGTTGGCAAAGGAAGACTTAAAGGCTTCCGCAAAGGAGCATAAGCGCAACCAGGATTGCCTCCTTAGGGCGATCACTGAAGCTGCCGCTCTACTCGACCCTTCGGCTGCGTATGAAATCAGCCTCATGGACGAGTTCACTATGGAGTTTAGGGTGTTAAGTTGCGCTGTCACTTTCTCGGCGACAGCAGCATCTGTGTTTCCCTGGAGAGTATCTCCCAGTTCCTTAATGAGATCTCTCTGTAAACGCGTGAAATGCGTAAGGTAGTTGAGCGATCGGATGGAAAAAGTCGCCGAACTAAATATGCGCTTCCCATATCTGTCCATCGTCCTAGAATCCTTATTAGGAGGATGGACAGAGGAAGAAGATTCAGACATCTCTTTCTTAGTGGCCGCCGCCACCACCATAGTATCCACGGGAACCCCTTTTGTAAGATAAGATTTGTCCTGGGGGGCCATCATGTATTTATTTGGCTTACGAGGGACTGGTTCCACTGTATTGGGCGTTTCCCAAGCCCTCCGGGCTATTAGATCCATGAGATCGTCAAATGGTGGAGTCACCCAGGAGGTAGAAGGTTGAGTCCCAAATGCCTTCAGCAAGATCGATTCATCCACAGAAGGGGTAAGGGTTTGCCAGTCTCCCCTTTGTTTCAGGATTTCCAAAATGTCTGCAAACGAGACATCCTCAGAGGGGGACCGTGGGGACCCTTCTGTTTCATCTAAATCGGTGTCAGATGTGAGAGATTCCTGGGGAGAATTGATGTGCCTCCTCTTGCACAATCGTTTCCTCGGAACATCCTCAGCGGGAGCTTCTGGGGATGCATCGGAGGAACCAGTGTCGCCCTGTGGGGACTTCTGAGGCATTGGGTCTCAACGATTGGTAGGGGCCGATGGCACAGAAGCAGAACGCGGACCTTTTGGGGAAGGAGAAGAAGATACTGATGAAGTAAGTGTCTGATCAGACAAGACCTTCCTCATGATGTCAAAGGCACCGGTGCCCCGACCCGAAGATCCAACCCGATCCGAAGAAGGTGGTCGTTTCTCCGGAATCGGAACCACGGGCTCCGACACCGAGGATGGATCCGAACTGATCTGAGCCGAGGCACCGAGGGGAAGAGTCGGAACCGATATCTCGGTTCGACTGTCCCCCCCGGAACCTAGGAAAGATCTTCGGCTCCGAGACTCTCCGGCTGGTTCCGAAGGAGTCGAGGTCAACGGAGCCGATAGCGCTACTGGAGGCTTCGGCACCGAGGGCTCTACAATCATCGGTTCTTCGATTCCTAGCTCCGATGACTCGACGGGTCTCGGAGGAGGAAGTGTTGAGGGAACAGGAATAGTCTCGAGTTTCGAAACCAGCTGGGACGAAACCTCGATTAGTTTGGACAGAGCCGAGTTCTCCATAAGCTTCTGTACCACTCGGTCCACATCGGAGTCGGAAAGGGGCCTCGAAGAACGGGTCAAAGGGATCGATGCCGTCACCGAGCAAAGGATAGAAGACGGTGGTACCTCTTACACCGGCTCCAAGACCTGAGTCTCGGTCAGAGATAAATGCTCGACACCTGGCACCAAGGTCGTAGGAGCTGGCATCCGAATCTGAAAAGAGGTGCTCGGAGCCGATGACTTGGGCTCAGACACTCTTGAAGACTTCGACCCCTTCGAAGACTTGGATACCTGTTTAGCCTTGTCCAGGGCCTCTTGAAAATCAGGTTTAAGCAAACCTCTGTCAACCAACTTCCTGCGTCTTTCCAGCATGACCCTCTCACTAAAGGAATGACAAATGGAACAGTCTTCCTGCAAGTGGAGAGGGCCAAGACAGTAGACGCAGGATGAGTGATTGTCAGTAATGGACATCTTCTGTCTGCACTGACACCTTTTAAAGCCAGATTTGGCTTTCTCTAACATTTTGAAAAAGTCCAAAAAACACAGCACACTTAAGAAACACACTATATAACTCTAAGTGTAACAATTTTAAAAGTCTGGAATAATTATAATAACCAACAGTTTAATTCTGACCTAATATATATATAAAAATCCAAAACACACAGCACACTATAATATATATATATATATATATATATATATATATATATATATATATATATATATATATATATATATATATTGAAGAAAAAGAGAGTTAAGGCAAAAATTATTTAAAGTACTGTCAATCCTGACAGAACAAACCCGCAGGCCTTAACTAGAAAAAATGAAATTAACTAATCTAGTCTAAATACAGTCACAAATAACACCCCTATACTATATTATTTATTTTAAACACTAAGAAATAACTATAAGTCTATAAAAAGAAATATATATTAAGAATATAGAAAAAATATACTGGCCCGAGCCTCTCATATGTGATCTGCTGCTAGCAGCAAACTAGATCTGAGGGTTAGCACCCGAGGATCATGGGATATTACTGTGCCTCGAGCTTTCTCGAAGATACGGAGCTAGTGATGCGGCCGACTCGGAGCCGAGGATCGGCTCTGAACTCGTGTGTAAGAACAAACGGCGAGATTGAACAATTTCACATTGGTAGTTTTGAACCACTTAGCTTATTCGTGCCCATTTAAACAGTTAACTGCAAAGTCAAGTTTTGAATGCTTTCTTGCTGGTTAGATTCTTCATACTGTAGGGGAACTTGTAAATATTTTTGATACCAAGTTACAGAAAACCACGGAAGTCTGGCGGGGATGGTGTTTTCTGAGTGAGCAGATCTTAATTCTGGGATGAGGTTATGTCATGTTAAAGGTTTACTTAACTGTGGATTGGATGCATCATGAAATAGATCAAAAGCAAAACTTAGTTGCATACTGTGAAGACAATTCATAACATTCAACCAATTTAAGCTATTAAGGGCTGTACAGTGACGTTCTAAAGAATTATATACACAGATTTGGTTACATTCCTCGAACCTCTTAGCACAATAAATCTGGACAAAACCTAAAACAATGGGGGGAGGGGTGGCAAAGGCCCCAAAATAGGGACAGATATTAAATATTGCTCTTGTAAACTTAGAAATGTGCTACAATATCAGGATTTGTGTTAGTGCATTTCCTGAAAGACATGAAGTCTGAAACTCAAATGTATGCCATTATTTAGTGACTTCAATCCTCAGTGATTTGCCAGAAAAACATATTTTATGAGGGACAGATCAAACCTATGAGGCAAAATATTGGATATTCTGCAAAAATCAGTACAGTTGAGAGGTATGTACAAGTGCTTACACAGAATTGTGAGAATGACTGTACCAAAAACACCTGGAGTGTTCCACTGAGACGCCAGTTGGAAAGAGTTTATTCCATGCTGGCATCTTAAAGAGTGACTACTTTTGTTTTGTAGACAATTCATCCAAAAGTAGGGGCTTGTCATGCATGACCCCTAAAATATTTAACAAACTGACTTTGTACAACATAAGAGCCACCTGAATAAAGAAAAGGCTCCCCTGATGTAAAAGGAAAGAATAGACCACAAAAACCTAACAGGCCAAACAAGAACCATAAAGATGACAGGCTGGACTATTAAGGATAAGGAAGAAATTATGTACTGTTACTATTATGCAAGAAGCTCAGGATTTCCAAATAAAAATATTCAGAAAGATTGAGAGAGAAATTAAAGGAAAAAAATGTTTGCACAAGAAAAACTGTCAAAAGCTAAAAATGAAAATTTACGTTTATTAATGTGATAGATCCATGCAAAACATTACATTGATGAAGGAACTTTGTGCCTCTGGGGGAAAAGATGAAAAAGAGGATATGCAAAAATATACAAGAATAAAATCCAGACATTTTTAAAAAATAAAAAAGAAATATGGACATGGGAAAGAAAGAGAGATTGCATATTGTGCAAAATTTATGCAAAGGAGAAAGACAAACTAATCAATTCAAGAAAGTAGCCCCAAAGAGATTTAGACAGAAATATAGGCAAAGGGCACCCAGACATGGAAAAATTCACAATACTAAAAAAAAAACAAAGGAGGAATGCAGAAAGTACAGTTGTATACACTTACCATAAATGTAGATGTTCGAGTGTATTCACTGATGAAGTCATCACATTTGGGTTATCTGCTTGCAGTAGACCTCAGTCGGCCTGATTAACAAAGTCTTGGGTCCTGCGTCAGTTGCTGTCCCTTCTTCCATGACGTCAGGTGTATAAAATATGCAACCAACGCCATTACATCAGTTTTTCTTGCCCCGGATGTCAGGTGTAAAGAAGGGGTATAGAAAAAGAAAAACGGGGCTGGAGGGAGGGAAGGTAACCAGGACTGCAACAGTGAATACACTTGAACATCTACATTTATGGTAAGTGTACACAACTGTACTATGTTCATCGTGTTTCATTGTTGCAGTCATTACATTTGGGTAGATTCCCAAAGCTAAGGTTGGGAGGATGGATTTATACAGTATTAGGACCAGCTATAAGGCCCTGCAAAACAGCAGTGGAAAAGCCAGCTCTGGATTAAGAGAAAATTGGTAAGTGATCATGCATAGTGAAAGTATGAACTGAACTCCAGGTAGCAGCTTCTAGAATATCCCTGGTAGGAACATCCCTGAGAAAGGCTGCTGAAGTAGATGCAGCCCTGGTGGAATGAGATCTGATCCCCTGGGGAATAGGTTTTCCATGGTGCTTATAACAGAAATTAATACAATGGCTTATCCATTTAGAAATGGTTTGCTTTGAAATAGCCTTCCCCTCTGCCCCTGCAGCAAATGCTACCAGCAGTTGTTCAGATTTTCTTCGAGACTTAGCCTGTCCAAGTAGAATCTAAGTTATCTCTGTACATCCAATGAATGCAGAATCCGCTCTCCCTTGTTCTGTGGATTGGGAAAGAAAGTTGGCAAGTGAATGGACTGATTAAGAGCCACACTGGATACCACCTTGGGCACAAATGATGGAATGGTCCTAAGCGACAGCCAGTCCGCATGAAAGATGATGAAAGGCTCCACTGCCATAAGGGCCTGTAATTCAGATATCCTTCTAGCTGAAGTGATTGCTAAAATGAAGGCTGTTTTCCAGGAAAAAAATTTTAAGTCTGCAGTTGCAGCTGGCTCGAAAGGAGGTAGAGTAAGTTTCTCCAATACAAAGTTGAGGTCCCAGGCAGGGGTTGGAGCTCTTCTGGGTGGTCTCAAGTTTTTGGCCCCTCTCAGATACTGCTTTAGAAGAGGATGAGAGAAGAGGGGGGGGTCTGTGTTGTAATGAGCTGAAATAGCTGAGGCATGGATTTTTATGGAAGAAAAAGACAGACCCTTATAAAGCCTCTCAGTTAAGTATTGCAAAATCTGAAGTAAATTAGGCACTGCTTTGCTCATCACTTGAGATTGATTCCAGGCACAGAATCTTTTCCATTTGTCAGCATAAGATTTTCTAGTACTAAGTCTTCTCGCCTCCAAAATGACATCCATCACAGGTTTGCTGAGGGATGCTAAGGGTGAATTTAGTGATTAGCCAAGCTGCAAGATTCAATGTTTGGAGCTGAGGGTGCAGAATTTGATTCTCCTGCTGAGAGAGTAAGGAAGGAAGGTGTCTGAGGCAGGTGCCACAGAGAAATGTGTGACACACTGCGCAGGAGTGGGTACCAGTGTTGGCGAGGCCAGTCTGGAGCAATCAAAATCATTTTTGGTTTGTCCTGTCTGACTTTTAGTAGAACATTGGAGAGCAAAGGCAGAGGGGGAAAGGCACAGCTGAAGGACAGAGCATCCACTTTCCAGGCTTTTTTGTGATAAGTTCTTGTGCAAAATTTGTTCAACTGGTAGTTCTGGGGTGAGGCAAAAAGATCTATGTCTGGGCTCCCCTATTTGCATGTCAACATGTTGAAAATCCGTTGTTCCAGTTTCCATTTGTGAGGGTCCATAAGATTTCTGCTTAGTTCGTCTGCCAGAACATTCTGCTTTCCTGGCAGGAATTGAGCTTGTAGTTGCACTTGGTAGCTCAAGGCCGTGTTCCACATTGCCATGGCTAGTCTGCAGAGGGGGTAGGAATGTGTACCCCCCCCTGCTTGTTTAAGTACCACATAACCGTGGTGTTGTCCGTCTTTATCAGTAATTGTCCTGGATGAAGGTAGTCCTTGAAGGCTGTCAGTGCATTCTGTACAGCTAGCATTTCTTTTTGATTGATATGAAGGTGCATTTGATTTGGGCTCCATTTGTCCTGAATGCACTTCCCTGCCAGATGAGCCCCCCATGCATAGTCTGATGTGCCTGCAGTTAGGGTTTGGGCGACAGGGGCTGGTGTGAATGGCAGTCCCTTGTTTTGGTGGTAGGCCTCTGCCCACCATAGGAACTCTGCAGGCAAGGTATGATAGGAATCATTGTTTCCAGGCTGTGACAATGTTGACTCCATAAACTTTTTAAGTACCACTGAAGTTTCCTCATATGCAGTCTTGCATATAGGAATTAGAAGAATGCATGAGGCTATGAACCCCAAGGCTTGCAGTATTTGCCTTGCAGAAAAAAGGGTTTTTGTGGCCGCCTGTTTGAAGTAAGTCACCAAATGAATTTGCTTTTCTGGCGTAAGGAAAGCCATCTGGGCAGTTGTATTCAAGCTTGCACCCAGGAATGTAATTTTTTGAGAGGGTACCAGTTGAGATTTTCGTTTATGGTGTACCCTAGACAGGTTAGAAATCTTTTTACAAACACCAGATGTTTTAGAAGAATGGCCTCGTTTTCTGCCTGAATTAGACAATCGTCCAGGTATGGGTATATTCTTTGCCTGCAAAATGCAATTATTGGAGCCAGGCACTTTGTGAATACCCTGGGCGCAGTAGACAAGCCAAAGGGCAGTGCAAAGAACTGATAATGCATGCAGCCTGCTTTGAAGCGTAGGAATCTTCTGCAAGATTCCCTGATTGGGATATGCAGGTAAGCCTCTTTTAAGTCGAGAGTTGCCAACCAGGCATCCTTGCCTAGCATAGGAAGTAACTGGTGAAGAGTCAGCATCTTGAATTTTGGAATGTCCAGAAAAGTGTTTAGAGTAGACAGGTCCAGAATTGGACGCCATGATTTGTCTTTTCTGGGTACCAGTCAAAGTCTGGTATATAAACCTTGTCCCTTTTCCTCTTCTGGTACTAATTGAATAGCTCCCATGTTTAGGAGGGAAAGTACTTGTTTCGGAGCCTCTGCCCACTGATTTGGCAGCAGGACTGGCCACCCGTTTGGAGTTGGCAGCATGTGGAAATGAAATCTGTATCCCTGAGACACTACATTTAAAACGCATTTGTCCTGGGTTATAAATTGCCAGTTTTTTGAATGAAGAGCCAGTTTTCCCCCCAAAGGGGTGGCTAAGAGGTAAGTGCTTGGTAATTTCAAAGGGAAGTCATTGAGACTGTTTACCATAGGGTGGTGCCTTGCTGTTTCCAGATTTGGAAGTGGAAACACCCCATTGCTTAGTTCTGAAAGTCCCTTGGGATTGAAACCTGGAATGTCTGCGTTTGGCCGTAGTGGCTCTGAAAGGAGCTGGAAAGGACCAGTTCTTAGTAGGTCATTGCCTACTAATTCTAGGAGGCTGCACTCGTAAGAAATTTTTCACAGTTTGCATAGATTTAGCTTTATCTTCCATCTTTTTTTAGAACTTCTTCAGCCTTATTGCCAAATAAGTGGTCCTGCTATAAAGAAGCATCCAAATGTTTTGCTTTAACATGATCAGGCAGAGATTGCTCCTTAAGCCAAGCATGCCTTCTAAGCGCAGACCCAGTAACAGCAGCCCTACAAGAGGCCTCTAAGGAATCAATACCACATTGCAAAGTATGTTTGCCAACTTGTTCAGCTAAATGCAATAAATCCTGCAAATATTTATTCTCCACACAGTCAGAAATCAACATCATTTTTTGTTTAAGCAGTCCCATGATATGCTGTTGATATTTTAGCATATGGAATTCACAGTTTAAAGCCCTGACTGTTAAGGTTGCAGAAGTATAAACCTTTTTACCCTATCTATCCAGTGCCCTGGAGTCTCTATCAGAAGGGGTAGGATTTTTAGCCGTAGGAGCCTTAATGCCCTTGGGCCCCTGAGTAATGGTTTCAGGGTCCACAACAGGATTTTTGAAAAGGAATTTGTGGGACTCAGGAATCCTGTAGTACCTGCCTGGTTTGCTAGGGGCTGGAGGCAAGGAATCAGGGGCCATACTGGATTCCGAAAACACATCATCAGCAATATCTAGTACAGGAGGCATAGCCAAAGGCCTATGCTGTGGAAGAAGGAAATCCCTAAGCCTCTTTTTGGATTCAGAGAAATCCTAACTTTCCCAGTGGAAATGCTCCCTTAAGGTATGTAAAGTTTCCCCAAAACAGAAATCTTCAGGTGGAGAAGCAGAGGGAATGGAATCCTCTGCATCAGAGTCCTCATAAGTAGGTATGGACAAATCCAGATCATTAGAAGAGTCTAAAGAAACAGAGTCCTGTTCAGAAGAGTCATAGTCAAATTCAATCCTAGTCCTCTTGGGGAGTTGGTTGACTACTCCTGATTAGAGTACTTAAATCTTCAGCCATTTTGATCATTTGTTTTTTAGGCATAGTGGCCTGAACATGTGGCCTGGGCATCGGTTTTAATGCAAGTCTGTAGGCCTGAACACACCCTCAGAAGCCGGTGCCTGCTCAGCGGCTCCGGACCCATCCAAGGTAGAGACATCCGCAGGTTCCATATGTGAAGCATCACGCAGCATACCAGACTCCCTATGGGTCTCAGTAGAGGCCTGCAAATCAGAAGTAGCCGGTATCAGGGGCTGCGAAAGCGCCTCACTGAGAACTGGCGAGTGGCTTCAGAGAAGCGTCATCGGCATTTTTGGACCTCAATGGCCTGTCTCTGTCTTTTTCTTTGCGTTTTTTCAGAATTCCGGTAGTTGGATGGCTAACCGACGTCATTTCTGGATAATTAAACCGAGAACCGAAATACTTTGACGCAAAATTGTACAGACGACGGATAGTGCGCTGATTAAATAAAGCACAAAACCGACAGCAAGATACATCGTGGTCAGGGCCTAGGCAACGAATACAGTACAAATGAAAATCCTTATGAGGTATTTGCTTCCCACAAGTAATACAATTATTAACTTTTATTGACATTGGTAAGCAGCAAGAAAAAGTTTCCCCAACGGGGTACTCAGCTTTAAGTTGAAGACTTCGGTTCTGAAACTCAAAAATTAAAATTTCAGGAGTCGGCTGACCGGCACTTGCGAACTGCTTCTGCTTCGGGCACCACGCGGCAAGAAAGACAGATGTAATGGCGTCGGCTGCATGTTTTATAACCGACGACCTGACATCATGGAAGAAGGGACAGCAACTGACGCAGGACCCAAGACTTTGTTAATCAGGCCTACTGAGGGCAACCTGCCAGCAGATTACCCAAATGTAATGACAGCAACAGTGAAACACGATGAACATCAGCGGATTAAGTAAAGTAGAAGAAGCTAAACTAATAAAAATTGAAGACATGGATTACCTGCAAAGTGAAGGATTTAGTGAAGAAAATCCAACACAGGTAATGTCCCAACATAAAGGAACAATAAGTTTCTTAATTAAGGAGAACCAGGTGGAAAAGGAAGCATCTGAAGAAGAAATATGGGCATAGGAATGTGAGAGAGATTTGATATGGTGCAATATTTATGCAATGGAGAAAGCAAAATACAACACAAAAAATAGAAAACAAAGGAGGAAAGTAGAAATGAGGATTAGTAAAGGAGAAGTTAAAGAAATAGAAAGTGAAGTTGTTACAGACTGCCTGTGAAGTGAAGGATTTAGTTTAGAAAATTCAACACAGGTGATGTCAAAGCATGACAGAGCAATGAGTCCCTAAATTAAGGAGAAACAGGTGGAGCAGAAGTGACTTGTCACATGATGATGCTCTAGAGCCTTCTGTAGGAAATGGGTATAAAAGTTCAGTTGACGTTACACAACCAGCAAAGGAGTAGGAAACAGTGGCAACTCTGACAAAGGCAAAGAATGTGTTCTCAGATCAGAAGCAAATGAACTAAGGGAAGAGCTGCTTCATTTAATACAGATGGATAGATATATTAAGATCAATGAAAGAAACAGATTACAGAAAGTAAATAATACCAGAAATGCTAGAAATCTGATGAAACAGATGAACACAGTAATCAGGACTATTAACAGAAATTTGTGTGACAGAAGTAAACAGGATACATTTACTACGCAACTAAATTACTAACAGTCTTACCACGAAAACACAGAACAATAAGAAAAAGGAAGGGGAGAAATAAAAGGCCATCAAAGAAGCATCAAATACAGAAAACTATAAAGCAATTAAGACAAGAAGTGTCACTGCCAGAAGAATATAGAAGAGGGAACAGATCAACAAAAACATTTAGAAAAATACATATGGTAAAAGCAATGCACAGTAACAAAACAGACCAGGATCTATCACACACTATTGCAAATAAACTAAAGATAGAAGTACATACAGAAAAACTTAGAAAACATGCAGATAAATATAAAAGAAAATTACAAAATAAGTAATTAATTGATTATGGTTTATGGAGAACTAGGAAACAAAGTAAAAAAAAAACAGGACCACCACCAAAAAAAAAAAAAAACAGACACACTTTAGAGAAATATTTATGAAGACCCTCTGGAACATAACAAAGATGCTGAATGGATAGAAAAAAATTAAAAGAAACAGTAAGGGTTCAAATGCAGAGGGCATGAATGGGATGAGAAACTGAAACAAAATTAAGAAATGCTCCTAAATGGAAAACCTCAGGCCAAGATGCAGTGTCTAACGTCTGGCTAAAAGTATTAACACCTTTACACAAAGGTTTAGCCCCGAGTAAGAATTACTTAAATGTGCATCTCAACCTGGTTAACAACAGGAAAAACAACACTCTTCCTTCATGTTTATCAAATGACATATAAAAATCACTGTATACCCAATATTATATATTTCTCATTCTGAAGGAAGTATGGTCCTCCTCAAAATTGATTACATGTACAGATCTGCAGTCATGAGACTGCATACATACCTGCTGACCTCACAAGATCCAAACACAATGAACGTTTTAAAATTTACAGAGAAGTCGCCAACGGTGACTTCCTTGCTTAGTTTAGAAGAAGCATATTAGTGTCAAGTGGGAATGGAAATTAAACCAGACGTAGACAAAAATCAAGCAGAAACTGAATGTGCCAAAAAAAAAAAAAAAAAAACAAGAGAAAGAATATAAGGAGAAGGATCAGAGGAAAAGGAAAGAAATGTGGAAAAGGCATAAATATTGTGGCAAGTATAGAGATCTCCTGGAACAACCTCACATCAATCAGGATTTGACTCAAATGGTAAAGAAAAGGTGAACTGAAACCAAAGGACCAAAGATTGGCAGTCCAGGATAATAAACTACATACATGTTGGTTCACAAAGCCCATTGAGCATGTGAGAGAAACAGACAAATGCAGGTTCTGTAAAATAAATAAAATAAAAGAAAGTACAGTTGTGTACACCTACCATAAATGTAGATGTTCGAGTGTCTTCACTGTTGCAGTCATAACTGTAGGGTGCTCCTGCCGGCAGGCAGCCCGAGGTCGGCAAGAATCCCAAAGTCTGGGTCCGGCGTCGGCTGTACAAGCTAGTACCCTGACGTCAGTACGCTCTGGTACATAGCCCTCAGCCGACGCCATCTTCTCCAGCCTTTCTTGCCCTAGATGTAAGAAGTCCCCAATAAATCATAAATGAATCCCACTAGGAAACACAAATACACCACAAAAAAGAAAAAAGAGGGGATAGGAGGGAGGGAAACACCGACTGCAACAGTGAAGACACTCGAACATCTACATTTATGGTAGGTGTACACAACTGTACTATGTTCATCGTGTTTCACTGTTGCAGTCATAACTGTAGGGTGGAATCCCAAAGCAGTGAAAAAAAGGGGGGAGGTTTAGACAGAAGAAGGGGCAGCAAGAAGATCTTGCAAAACAGCAGAGGCAAAGCCTGCCCTGGTCTTGGAATACAAAGGGAGATTGTAGTACTTGGAAAAAGTATGCACAGAACTCCAAGTGGCAGCTTCCAAGATATCCTTGGTAGGAACTCCCCTGAGAAAAGCTGTAGAAGTAGCAGCTGCTCTAGTAGAATGACTTCTCACAGTACCTGGAAATTGTTTCCCATGATGAGTGTAACAAAATCTTATTCCATAAGAAATCCATTTGGAAATAGTTTGTTTGGAAAGAGCCTTTCCAAGAGAACTGGAGGCAAAAGAAACAAACAATTGGTTAGATTTTCTGAACTCTTTAGTCTTGTCCAAATAAAATCGTAACTGTCTGTGCACATCCAAGGAATGCAAAATCCTTTCCCCTTTATTCTGAGGATTAGGAAAGAAGGTAGGAAGGTGAATTGTTTGATTCAAAGCCACTTTCAAATCACCTTAGGCATGAAAGTAGGATTGGTCCTCAAGGATACTCTGTCCTGGTGGAAAATAAGGTATGGTTCCACAGCCATGTGAGCTTGCAACTCTGAGACCCTTCTGGCAGAAGTCAAAGCTAACAAAAGAACTGTCTTCCAAGATAAAAACTTAATATCTGAAGATGCAGCAGGCTCAAAAGGAGGCAAAGTAAGTTTTTCTAAAACATAAATAAGATCCCAAGCAGGAACAGGAGGGGTTCTAGGAGGCCTTAAATTCTTAGCCCCTCTCAAGAATTGTCTCACCAAAGGTTGAGAAAAAACAGGGGGATCAGTATTGAAATGAGCAGAAGCATGAATCTTAATGGAAGAAAAGGAAAGTCCATTAGACAAAAGATCCGAAAGGTAAAGCAAAATAGAAGAGAGATCAGGTACCAGAGGGTCCAAGCCTCGGTCCTGCATCCAAATGCAAAATCTCTTCTATTTAGAGGCATAGGATTTCCTAGTGCTAGGTCGTCTAGCTTCCAAAAGAACATCCAAAACTTGTTTGGGAAGGCTAGAAGAGATCAAATTCCTTTGAAGAGCCAAGCTGCCAGACAAAGGGTCTTGAGATTGGAATGTAGCAACTGACCCTGATGCTGGGACAGAAGAGAAGGGTTCAGAGGGAGAATCCAAGGAGGCTCCAAGAACAGGTGCTTTAAAGTTGGATACCAAAACTGTTTAGGCCAATTTGGAGCAATCAAAATGAGGAACTTGGGCTTGTCCTGTTTTATCTTTAGTAAAATCCGAGGAAGAAGAGGAAGAGGAGGGAAGGCATATCCCGAAAGGTTTCTCCAGCTGAAGGACAGGGCATCCACTTTCCAAGCTGTTTTGTGGAATGACCTGGTGCAAAAGAGAGGCAGCTGATGATTGAGATGGGATGCAAACAGATCTATCTGGGGGCATCCCCAAACTGCAGTAATCCGGTTGAATAAGTTGGTGTCTAGCATCCATTCGTGAGGATCTAAAATGTTCCTGCTCAGGCTGTCCGCTAAGAGATTCTGTTCTCCTGGTATGAATTGGGCCTGGAGATGTAGATTCAGATTTAGAGCTGTGTCCCATAAAGCCATAGCTAGTCTGCAAAGGGGGTACGAATGAGAACCCCCCCTGCTTATGTACCACATGACTGTGGTGTTGTCTGTGCAAATCAAAAAAGGTCCTGGATTTAAAAGGTTCTTGAAGGCTAGAAGAGCATTTTGAACTGCCAACATTTCCTTCAGATTGATGTGCCAGTGAAGATGATCCTTTGTCCAGGTTCCCTGCTGGCAATTGCCTAGAAAATGTGCTCCCCAAGCATAATCCGAGGCGTCCGTGGTTATGATTTGAGAAGGTTGAGGAAGACGGAAAGGCTTTCCTTCGTTTAATGCACACACCCTGGACCACCAAAGGAACTCCTTCTGGAGGCAGGGGATCAGAGGAATCAGAGTGTCCAGATCGTGGTAATGCTGCGACCATACACTTTTCAGATACCATTGAAGCTTTCTCATATGAAGCCTTGCATTTGGAATCAACAGAATGCAGGAAGCCATGTAGCCCAGTGCCTGCAGGAATTTCCTTGCAGTGAGCTGAGGTAGAGTTGCCAAAGTTTTGAAAATTGAAGCCAGCTGTATTTGCTTTTCTGTAGTGAGGAAGGCCTTTTGTAAGGTTGTATTTAAGAGGGCTCCCAGAAATACCATTTGTTGAGAAGGGATCAAATGTGACTTCTTTGTGTTCACTGAAAATCCCAGTCAGAGGAGAAGACGTTGAACAAAATCCAGATGTTGGAGTAAAAGATCCTTGCTGTCTGCCTGAATAAGGCAGTCGTCCAAATAGGGGTAAATCTGAATCCCCTGGAGTCTGCAATAAGCCACTACTGGTGCCAGGCACTTGGTAAAGACTCTGGGCGCAGTAGATAAACCAAAGGACAGTACAGAGAATTGAAAGTGTCTCGAACCTGCCTTGAACCTGAGGAATTTCCTGTGTTCCTGCCTGATGGGAATGTGTAAATAAGCTTCCTTTAGATCCAATGTCACCATCCAGGCATCCTGAGAAAGCATTGGAATCAGCTGCTGCAGAGTAAGCATCTTGAATTTTGGAATTTCCAAAAAGGTGTTTAACACAGAAAGGTCCAGAATAGGTCTCCATGAGCTTTGCTTTCTTGGAACCAGAAATAGTCTTGAATAAAACCCTTTTCCCATCTCTGAGAGTGGAACAGGCTCTATGGCTCTCATGGCCAGAAGAGCATCCACTTGATTTAAGGCCTCTGACCATTGATGTTTTGGCAGATCTGGCCAACCGAAAGCCCTTGGCAAGGTATGAAAGTGGAACTTGTAGCCTTTTAAAATCACGTCCAATACCCATTTGTCCTGGGTAATATGAGTCCAATTTTTGTAAAAAAGACAAAGTTTTCCTCCGAGAGGGGCATCCAGGTAAAGAGGTCCTGTAGCCCAACCGAGAGAGTCATTGAGTTTGCTTCCTTTGAGATTGGGATCTGTCTTCTCAACTTCTAGGTGAAGAAGCAGTCCATTGTCTCGATCTGTAGGAGGCCTGAGCTTGGCCACGACCTCTGGAGCGTCTATATCTTCCCCTTTGAGGCCTGTCAGACGTGGGAAAGGACCAATTTTTGGAGGGTCAATTCCTGGAAAATCTAGGAGGCTGAACTTGCAAGAAATCTTTCACAGTTTGCATAGATTTTGCCTTTTCTTCTATCTTTTTAATAACCTCCTCAGCCTTAGATCCAAAAAGAGCATCATGCTGAACAGGGGCATCTAATAATTTAGCCTTAACCTGTTCAGGTAAACTTTGCTCACGAAGCCAAGCATGTCTCCTGATAACAGTACCAGAGGCTGCGGCCCTGCAAGAAGCATCCAAAGCATCAAAACCACAATGCAAGCTATGTTTGTTCAGTTGCATGCAATACATCCTGTAGTTCCTTATCTTCTGCACATGCAGGAAGGGAAGCAAGCTTTTGCTTTAAAACAGACAAAAGAAATTGCTGATATTTAAACATATGAAACTGGCAATTTAAAGCCCTAACAGAAAGGGTAGCAGAAGTATATACCTTTTTACCCCACCTGTCTAAGGCACGAGAATCCTTCTCAGAGGGAATAGGATTCTTAGAAGAAGCAACTTTAGCAGCCTTAGAGCCCTGAGATATAGTTTCAGGATCTGCAGAAGGATTCTTAAACAAGAACAAATGAGACTCAGGAACCCTATAAAACCTATCAGGCTTAGAGGGAGCAGGAGGCATGGAGTCAGGATTCAAATTAGCCTCGGAAAAAGCATCATCCACAAAGTCAAGAACAGGAGGGATAGCCAAAGGCCTATGTTGAGGAAGAAGAAGGAATTCTCTAAGCCTCTTCTTGGAAGCAGAATAATCCTGACCTTCCCAATGAAAATGTTCCCTCATCTCATGTAAGGTTTCCCCAAAAGAAAAATCTTCAGGCTGAGAGGCAGAGGGTAAGGAGTCCTCAGCATCTGAATCCTCATAAGGAGGAAAAGAATATTCCTGATCAGAGGAAGAGACAGAAGATATAGAAGCCTGGTCAGAGGAATCCATAGGAACATCCTGTCGAGGCCTTTTCTCAGGGGGGGGGGGGTGAGAACCCCTAATCATAGTAAGCAAATCTTCAGCCATCCTTAACAATTGCTTCTGTGTCCTGGGAGTAGATTCAGAAGTAGCTTGAGCAGGAGCTTTGGACTTAACAGGAGTCTTTGTCTTTGCCTTTGAAATAGTGATGCGAGTAGGCCTGAATACCCCCTCAGAAGCCGGTACCTGCACAGCGGTTCCGGACCCATCCGAGGGAGCGACGTCCGAAGGTCCTACAGCAGATAAAATAGAAGGCCTTGATGGCTCCCCATGGGAGTCCGTATCGGCCATCGGTTCAGAAGTGGCGGACGACAGGGGCTGCAAAAGCGCCTCACTGACGACAGCCGAACCGGATGCCGGCTCCAGCTGCAACGAGTCCTGTTTGGACCTCGGAGGCCTGTCCTTGTCTTTGCGCTTCTTTTGAATTCCGGTAGCATCCGAAGACATTCTATAATTGAAGCGTCTGCCAAAGTAATTCAGAGCCCAGTCGTACCTGCGTTTGATAGTACGAGAATTAAACCTGGCACAGAACCGACAACAAGAAACGTCGTGGTCAGGGCCTAAGCAAGGTAGACAGTAAGAGTGGAAATCTTTATGAGGTATTTGTTTCCCACACGTAATACAATTATTAACTTTTTCTGACATCGGAAGAACAAGAAAAAGATTCCCCAATGGGGTACTTAGCTTTGAGAAGAGAAGTAAGAACTTCGGACCGACAACAACCAAAAAACGCTGTTCGAAAATCGCCAACCAACGACTTGCGAGCTGCTTTCCACCGCACGGCAAGAAAGACTGGAGAAGATGGCGTCGGCTGAGGGCTATGTACCAGAGCGTACTGACGTCAGGGTACTAGCTTGTACAGCCGATGCCGGACCCAGACTTTGGGATTCTGGCCGACCTCGGGCTGCCTGCCGGCAGGAGCACCCTACAGTTATGACTGCAACAGTGAAACATGATGAACATCTGGAAACGGTTGCACATCTTGTTTGTTGGGTGTGATACAATCAAGGCAGAGGGCCTGCATACTGACAGGTGCAATAATTTGGCAAGACTATTGCAATAGGTATTGTGTGGACACTACAATATTAAAGTAGTTGAGAAGCAGTGGAAACATTAGCCACATTTAGAAAATGAAGTTTATAACGCATGGGATCACCTATTACCAACAGTACAAAAAACAGATATCAGAAAACCAGATAAAGTAGTCCAGAAAAAATAGACAAAAGAAGCATTGATTATTATATATTAGAACCACAAGCTTGGAAGAAATTAAACCGAGACAAAAGGTGCAGTTTTGGTGATCAGTAATAACAGACATTATAGTTTGTCTTCTTATTCTTCAGACAGTTGATGTAAAACCTATTATTTTATTAACTTTCCAAATTAATTTCAGTGATTTAAAAATGTTCCTGATTTTGAGACTTTATTCCTCACTATTTTTAGCTTTGTTCTTACTTTGTTTTGCTCCTGTTGAGAGCTATGAGAGGTCATATGGAAAGCTTTCCACAAATCAAGGAAGATGGCTGCCCAAACTGACCTGTATTTAAGCCATTCTAAAGGAGCTTTCATTGAGAAAATAAGGTAGTGTCAACTCCATTGCTTTTCTGGAATCCATGCTAAGGAGGACAGAGAATACTTTCAGACTAGAGAAAGTCCATGAGTTGGAAGCAACTTTTCCTTCCACAGATCTGTGATAAGGGGTTAATACAAAATGGGTCTAAAATCAATATCTCATTAGTAGTATCAAGCTTTGTGCAATGGAACATAAGCCACTTAGGATTACCCTTCTGAAATGATTGTGCTTTTAAAGATTCTGAGATAAGTGACTAAGGAATTAGAGACTTTGTGAACCCAGGTAGTAGCTTGTCAGTACCACAAAATCATCAGTGGTTACTCTACAAAAGAGTTTTCTGACTTCCAAAACATTTTTCTTGTTGGGATGGAAATTAATCGTTCTGAGTTAGTTGCACTTTTATAGGAAGTAATAAAAAAAGACTCCTCTGCTACCAAGTTCTGAACAAGTTTGCCTTCAACTTTATTTTTAGAACTGGGTAAGACGATAGGTGTGGTTTGCTTACCCAAACAAAGTAAGGAATGTACTCCTTTCTACAAGTCTTTGGATGATGAATACTTAACTTTGTTTTGGCAAGAACTAGGTCCATTTAATGACTAAGACAACAGCATTGCAATGTGTCTTAGCTCTCTGAACAAATTCTAGAAGGGGTTCCTAGTTTTGACATACTAAGTCCATGGTTCTACCACAAAAGATCATTTTACCTTTTAAATGGATCCAGCAAAGATTTATACTCAGTCTACATAATTTAAACAAGAAGTGTATTATTTAATAAATCAGTACAAGTTAATACCTGTTTTTCAGGTCAGGGACATCTGAATGAAAATACTAACTTATTATTTGCTGATTGATCACTTCAAGACTTTTTTTTTTATGCCTCATTTGAAATTAGTTAAGGGATTTTTGGATTATGAAGTGATTCTTTAAAGAGTAGACATTTTTGATATGACTTTCTAGTAGTAAGTCTTCCATCCAGCTGTAAAATCTTACGTACAGCAGACAGAAAAAAATCAAAAGATGTTAGCAATTAAAATAATCTCCAAACTGCCAGACAAAGATTATGCACAGCTTGAAGGAGCACTTTCTCCCACTGTTGAGAGTGCTCTTCTACAACAGACAGTATAAAATACTGTTTTTAGTTATTTTAGTTATCAAGAAAGATGGAAAACCAAAAACCATGACCAGCTCTACAAGAATGGAGTTAGCAAAATCACATTAATCCATTTGCACAAGGCCTTCAAGGAGGATCTTATGAACCTCTTGTAAAACGGCATCATAAGCCCTCAGTGCAAAACATGGACACCAAGCATCCAGAAGACAGGCAAAGAGATTCAGTGTTATAGTCAGCCATATGCTCACCAGGCAGTGGATTTTTTTACGGGTTCAAATGCCACTTGAGGTCCATATGGACAAGAAGGACAAGACTGTTCCCTAACAGGATACAGTCCACAGGCAGATCAACTGCCATGAGGTGGCTGGTCAGTGTTAAGGCTAGAATCAAAGCCTTCTGTAACATTCAGCATAAACAGTAAATGTACAATTTGGATTATTCCTATATCACACTACTATGAACCTATCTGAATAGCATCCTATTTCAGATAATTTTTAACACTCATAAGGTAGCTTCCATATCTAATATGTTTGAAATTTGTATTTAACTTGGCTTTTTGAGGGTGATCATAAGTTTGCACCTTCACTGATCCTAGTAAATGTCTCATATGGAGTCATACCTCTCAATCTCCTAGAGCAAGAAATCTGGACAAAGCCATAAATAACGGGGGGATAAAGGCACAAAAACAGGAACAATTTTTAAATGTTGCTCTCACAAACTTAGGAAGTTGATAGAATAACAGGTTTTGCATTTGCATAAATTTCTGAAGGGCATGAAGTCTGAAAGTCAAAGGGCTGTCATTATTTTATGACTTAAGTCCTCAATGATTTGCCAGAAAAAACACAATTTTATAAGAAATAGACCTAAAATATGAGGCAAAAATCTGGACATTATGTGAAAATCTGTATAGTTGATAGATATGTTACAGTCTAATATGCACTTACTTAGAAACTGAGGTGAAAACCTCTTTGGGAAAACAGTTCCTGGAGATAATTAGTATTACAAAAGACCTTTCATTTCACCTGATTTTTACGCAGTAATAAATACTGCATGATACCGACAGGCGATAGCGAGTCTTTCACCTATACTGGCCTGATTCTGAAACAGTGTACATGGGGCAGATTGCATTTACAAGTTTAACCACTTGAGGGCAGCAGGCATAGTAGTATAAAAGTAGACTGCCCAGTGGACTTTATAAGCTTAATGACAAAACATTTTCTGGAACAATGACATTAAGAGGGAACAAGCTCACACTGAACACTCCCAAGCTGGCACCAGCTCAGCAGTGTGACTCTGGCAACTAATTCTCCCCCAACAAGCTCATGGTCAGGCACTGTGTTGTCCGTCTCCTTTTCAAGTTTTGTATAAATATAGTCTGGCAGAAATGGATCAACAGTTGAGCTTCCACTAACTTTACAGAAAGTATAGGGTCCTCTACTCCTTGCCTCCTCCTATCCAGGACAGGCCAAAGACCCTGTGTACCACATAATTACAACTTTGACACTGCAGTCAATCCTACAGCCAAGCAACAACACAGTACAAGAAGACAGCTGTAAGTAAGTCGGAAAAAATTAAGGAACAAAGCAAAGGAAGATGGAAGGATATCAGCATGGAAGACAAGAGAAAATAAATCAACCATTTATATTTATGCTGAATAACAAACATAACTCTACTGCATTTTTCAATGCTTTGTCTCTTCAGTAGTAATTTTTTCTGGGTAGAATCCTTAGTCATGAATCAAACAGAGAGTAGCATTCCCCTAACTAACATGCCCTGAAATACTGGTGCACCAGCAGCAGCACAATATCCCTTAGCATAAGAGTGGACATCCAGATTTCTAACGTCTTAAAGTGGGTAGAGAAAACACAGTAATGTCAAAAAAATCCAAAGCACAAACTCCAGTCAATAGCACTACTGAAATAGAAGCAAACCTAGAAAATAACCTCTGGCTTGTCCTAAATTGTTTTATGCATCTAAAAAGCCAGACAGGTACTGTTTACAGGTTCATAGGTATTTAACTAGGCTAACGACCACAAGGGCCTTTTTAAGCCTAGCCATGCATCCCCAAAACTCTCACAAACTCTCATAGCCTTAATAAGAGTAAGTAAGCAAGGGCTTGGGAGATGAAATATTTACAAGCAGGGGCCTCGGAGATTAACCATTTACAGGCTGCCTGTGTCCATTAGAAACACAGGTGACAAACCAGGGATAAATTTCTTGTTCCCCATCCAACTGCCCAAGTTACACTTGGATTAGGGAGGAACTCTGTTTCACATGAATGGGGAGTCTGTTCCAGACATGGGGTAATCTGGGATTCATACCGGTCTCTCCAGCAGGTTCTATTTATATCACATGCAAGATTTAAGTCTTTAGAATGGGTAATTCTGGTGCTGCTTGTTTTGTGGATATGCAGGAGGTCCATTGATGTGTAGTCTGACAATGCCCTGTATGCCAGGCATAGATCTCCCCTCAACAGCCTGGAGGAGACAGAATAGAGAGATAGGGCCTTGAGGTGGTCTGCAAAGGATGTTACTTATGCCCTTGTATTCTTTTAGTGAGGAACCTCTGTGGAC